>NW_019172955.1:1175684-1376087 GCF_000576695.1 Kuraishia capsulata CBS 1993
CTCCTAACTCATCCACACCATCCTGTATCGTTTCATCGTCGTTATGTAAAGAACTCCGCGAACTGTGTATCTGCCGTCTCGATGCATCAAATGAAATTATGTCCAAGCCGTCTATTTTCGCCGGCTTGAGAGGACCAGAGCCTTTCGGGTATGTTTCCGGCGAGGCTCTTCCGGTTATGCTCGTGTTGGGAGTAGGCATAGTGAATCACACAACACTCAGGTCTTGTCTTGGGTCTCAGGGTCAAAGACTCTAATGAGATTTTGCTGTTTGCCACACACCGAAGGCTGGAAAAAAGGGACACGTCCACAACAACAATTATGTTGCAGCACAAAACACCCAAATATCACCACGAATCACTCACTATATCCAACGCGGTTGTCAAAAGCGAAAAAACCGAAACACGGACCGCAAACAGCCTCTGCATGTCAGTTTCTCATCCCGGTCGTGCAATCAAGTGATTAGGTGCCACACTACCAAAGAGAGGCTTGAGATTTCGTCAAATAGTTAGAAACCATTACGCAAAAAAAGGGCAACAACGAGTGATAATGACATGTAAAACCTGAATTATACAACTCCGCCTATCTAAAAATTCTTTCTCCCCAAGCAGCCCAACTTCACCCTCTGACTTTTCCTCCCAACTCCCGCAGACGGCTGAGGTTGGCACCCTCCAAGATCGGGATTGGTTTCGATTACACAGGTGCCTTATCGGGCAGCGAATTTTTCACATTTGCGCCAACAAACGTTGAACTTTCAAGACCCCAATCACAAACAGCCTTCCAGGAATTTCGTTGCGAACATGACTGAAGAATCCGAGGTATTCATGCTTGATGGGGCGCCGGAGAAGGACCCCAACAGAGTTCTTAAGGATGTTCTTGCTGGAACAGTGGGTGGTATCGCCCAAGTTCTGTCGGGGCAGCCATTCGACACCACCAAAGTCAGGCTTCAAAGTGCAGCTGAAGGGACGTATTCCGGTCCAATAGATGTCGTGAAGCAGCTACTGAAAAATGAAGGACCTCTGGGATTTTACAAAGGAACATTGACCCCGTTGGTTGGTGTGGGAGCTTGCGTGAGCATCCAGTTCGGAGTGAACGAGTTCATGAAACGGTTTTTTGCGGAGCAACAGTTAAAAAAGAATATTCCTGCTGGAACTCCACTCACTTCCAGCCAATTTTACATTTGTGGTGCTGCTGGTGGATTTGCGAACGGATTTCTCGCTGCTCCAATAGAGCACATCAGAATCAGGCTCCAGACACAGACTGGTGCTGTGAAGGAGTTCAACGGTCCTCTCGATACCATTCGCAAGCTATACGCTCAAAACGGATTGAAAACGATCTACAGAGGTATCTGGCCTACGCTTATCAGAGAGGCTCACGGAATTGGTATCTATTTCATGACGTTCGAGGCCTTGGTCAAGAATGAGATGACGAGTCGCAAGGTGGAGAGAAAGGAGATCCCAGGGTGGAAATTGTGTTCTTTTGGAGCTGCTGCTGGTTATTCCATGTGGCTGACAAGTTACCCTATCGATGTGATCAAGTCCAAGCTTCAGACCGACAGTTACACCCAACCTAAGTTCCGTGGTTCGTTGGACGTTGCCAAGTCTATCATGGCTACTAATGGAATCAAGGGATTTTTCAAGGGTTTTGTCCCCACAATTTTGAGGGCTGCTCCGGCGAATGCGGCCACCTTCTATGCGTTCGAGCTGACCATGAGGTTTTTGGGTTGAAGGAGAGCCGTTGTGGAGAGCGAAGAGAGATTTGGAAGAGTCTGTGAAGCGAGTCATCCATATAAAAACTGTGTATTGATGTGTTCTCCAGTTGCTACTAATAATTTGATTTTTGAGTTTTCTGGAACAGCCGTGTACAGTGTACGTGAACCCAGTAAACGGCAATAATACTGTGAAGTAACGTTGACCTATGAGATTTCCAAAGGCTCATTGAGCGCTATTACATCACAATCCTTTCTGTGAAATGAACCTCGCGGCCAATTTTGCGGCTGACGGTATTTCTCAGCGGCCTCTGGCTTCAGCGCCATGGTGAATAAAATTCCAGTATTCTTCAATGCAGTTGGTCCATTAGTCTTCTAGATATCTGAGCTAAACCTGGGCTAAGTAAGTCATCTTCATTGGTTGTTGGTCCTCAAGTGTCCTTCTATTCCATCTCTCTATTATCAGCTCTTACTGCTCATCCTCAAGTCTCCTCAACAGGTAATCTGTCTCCACCTTCTTCGTCAGGGGAATCACCAAGTCCTTGTAAATCCTCACCAACACCTCTGGCTTCACCTTACTCTGCGGGTTCTGACTGTACTTCATCGTGGGGTCTGTACCATATGCCTGTCCCTTCTCCAACAGTCTCAACAAGATTTTTTCCTCTACCGCCGAGTTCGTGATTGCATCCTCAATGCCCTCCACGTCCTTGTTCAAAATCAACTTGGTGAACCGCTCCGTTTCAGCTCTGAACTTAGCTTCCGCAACGAACTTACCAAAGTGGATTCGCCTCGAAAGAGCCTGGAGAGCCTCAATATCTGCGGTGCAAGTACTTCCTAGGTTTTCAGGCTGCTCACCTTCTCCAGCAGAGATCAACGGAACGATCTCGTGAATGTACATACGCATGATCTCATCGTTGGCATTGATCTCGTTGGAATAAGATGCTAGAACAGGTGGATAATTCAGTGGAGGAAGAAAACTCTTGAGCAGTTGATCAGGAAAAAATGGCGTTTCGTCTGGGGCCTCATACCGCCTCACCTGTGAATGTGCCTTTTCCAACTGCAACAATGACCACTCCAAGAACGAGCCCTGAAAATCCGGAATTGGAAACACATCCGGCTTATAAACGGAGGGCGACTGGAAAAACTGAGATCTCTCAATCAAATCGAAAATGATAGTGTCCTCCATGCGCACCAGCGCGTCTCTGATGTTGGCCAAATTGAGGACAGTTTCTGGTTTCATAAAGTCCATGGTTGAAAACGCACTAAAACAGGTTAAAAAGTCAAATTACAACAACCGCTTTGTTGTGATTGAATCTCCGGAGTAATCCACCCAAAAGTCTCAATTTTGTTCTTGTAAACCACCCACTGTTCGCTCAACTCCCGTGGTTATCGACTTCTCTTTTCTCCTCGTATGAATCACTTGCCGATGCCATTGATAGATACACGCTTATTCCTTCCCTAACGAGACGGTCATCATGAAAAGACTACAAGTCACCAGTGAAATAAACCACACATATGTATATATATATAAAAACCATGAGGTCCCGTACATTGCCCCAAATCCCGATTTTCGCCTAATAATGCTTATTTCTCGCCAAGTTTGCCGTCGCCATATCTAGGGGCAGGGCTCATATCCTCTGGCGCCGCACCTATCAAGATCGTAGACAGGTGTCTGAACCACAAAAAGCGGTTTATCCGCGCCAGTTTGTCCAGGCCAAATCCGTAGTTGTTATGAGCCTCGAGTAAATCGTGTTCACTGCGATCATTCAATTTACCCGAAAGAAGCAGATCGTGCGAGTATGGGTACGAATAGAGTATGTGGGTAACCTGTAATGCACCATAAACCAGAGTGAAAGCCACTACCCCAAACAAAATTGGTCGCCTGTTTTTCTCAAATTGCTCTTTTGCACCGGGCTGGTTCCGCAGGTTCTGGTAATCTTCCCAATTACCTGCGAAATCGTAGCGATAGTCTCTGAACCCACCAGCATCAAACGAGGAATGCGACCTCGGCCGATACGAATGAGCTGGCTTAGAACGAACCATTGAAGATCCATGGTCCCAACCCGTTCTATGGTTATCGTACAATGTTCTCCGCTTTGGATCCCTTAACAGGTGGTACGCGGCAAGTGCCTTCTTAAACCTTTCGTCGCGAGTTTTGGCGTCCAGCGCCACAAACATTTCGTGCGCACTTGAATCCGGATGATACAGCTTAGCAAACTTATGGAAATGCGCTTTGAGCGACTTCGCGTCCACTGGAGCCGTTCTAGAAAGAGCAAGAACTTCGTATGGGGATGGGTCTGATGATGAGGGCCATTTTGACAACAATGCGGACAACTCCTCGTCAGATACAGCGGTCGATAATCGTTTACACGACGTTGAGAACAACCTGAGACCCAGCATCAAACATCAATACCGTTGGGGTGTGGTTGAGAGGGAAGAAAGATAGAGCAATCCGTGATTTTGACTGCCGTTAAGGCCTATCCTGGTAGTGTCCCACCAACGGGGAACTGGGTAGTGCACTACAATTACTTGAAGAAGTCTGAAAAGCCGGAGTAAAACGTGTACTTTATAAAAAAGGCGCTAGAATTCTTCTCAGATATCATTCAGTTGGTTTCTGGTATTCTAAAATGCCTTTTTATGATTGTGGTGTACTGAAAACTAATCACTCGATGGGTCGTCGCGGGTATCGGTCGCTTCTGTGCTTGAATCGGACACTTCCTCAGCCAAACCGAGAATGAAACTATGATTCAGTGTTCCCTGAATCTTTTTCGGCACAGAATCTGTGATTTTTTCATTTTTTACCTCAAAATACCTTCTTAAACTCCCTGTGGTCACTGCCTTTTATCTTGGGTTATGTGCCCGAGTGGAAAACAGATCGAAACGCACGTGACCTCTGAGATTAGAGATAACCTCAGAAGGAGGCAAAACACCCTCATTATTTCCTTTAAAATCTCAAAAATACCTCATTTAACCCATTCAGTATTCTTTAGAAGCTTCAGTTGTCTTAAATATTAACTCAGATCTCATTCTAGCCTATTATTGGGTTGATCAACACACTCTGAACCATTACACCAAAGTCGTGTCCCATCCACTATCGCCAAACGCATTTTTTTTCGGGCGCCCTCTTGGAACAAGACATCCTTTAAAAGAACCACCAACGAAGTGTTTAATATAATAAAGCAGCATGTCCTGGGACGACGAAGACTTTGATGTGAAGGCTGATGAGGCCACAGCTGTTTCAGGAGCCTGGGATGACGATTTCAAGGATGATGACGACGGAGAGATTCTGGAGTCCTGGGACCTGGATTCAGACGAGGAACGTGAAAAGAAGCGCAAGCAAGAGGCCGAAGTCAAAGCCAAGAAGCAAGCCGAATTAGAGGCCAAGAAGGCTAAGGAAGCAGCCAAGAAATCGGGCAAAAAGAAGCTTCTGGAAATCGACCTTGTGGACGAGAAGACCCGTAAGGAGATGCTGAAGGACGCCGAGCTCAACAGTGACTTGAACAACGCTGCCGATCTGTTTGGTGGCCTCGGAGTTGCCGATGAGCACCCCAGAGCCGCTGCTACACGCAAAATCTTAGAAGCTGAAAAGAGCAAGCCCAAGTTCGGCAAGGACACTCCTCTGGACGCACACCCAATTTTCCATCCACAGAACAAGGCGGATTTCGAGAAGCTAAGAAAGACCTTAGGACCAATCCTGACGAAGCTTGCTGACGAGAGCAGTCTAAACTACACGTCTTCTCTTGCAATTGACCTGATCAGAGACCTTTGTGGCCCTCTCACCGTGGAGAGCACGAGGAAGGTTGTGAGCACAATCAATGCCTTGGTCACTACCAAGGCTCGCGAGGAGAGACAGGCAAGACTCTCAAAGGCCGGAGGTACAGCCACCGGAGGAGCTGGAAAGAAGAAGGCTAAGGCCGCTGCTCCAAAGACCGCGAGTGCCAGTTTCAAGCAGGACGAAGGGCATGACATGACTAACTACGATGAGCTGAGCGACGACGACTTTATGTAAAGAATAGGAGAGTTAAATCAAGAGTTGTTGATATAGCAATTGAAGTGGTCTAGTAGCAAGTCATTGGTGTGGACACTAGTGCTATCCACGATAGTGTCAAAGAGAAGAACTAACCAACAGCTCTCCCCTTTAACACTGAAATGAAATATTGAAGGAGCAATAGTTTCGGGGACCACCGTATACCAAACTCCCAGACTACAATTAGCTGGACCTCATACTTAATAAACATCCATTCTTGTTATGTCCTCTAAAAACCCCTCAACGGCGCGCGCTGAAATAACCCAAAATATAAACCCAGCCATATATTCACCTCCATAAAAAGCCACAAAACGGCCTCAAGCCTCAGTTCTTGTTCACGGCACCTGGACACTTATTCTTGGAAATGTGTTCCTCCATCCACACAGCGTTGGTCTCGAAGAACTGGAAGCACCCAGCACATCTTCCTCCAATGGAATTGCGCATCGAGGATTTTGTTCCTGGAGGATATATAAAGTGAAGGGCCTTGAGATGAACCTTGAAAGTGTCTCTGCGGGAGAACCCGCCAGTGGTGTGGCACTTTGTGCCGGAGCGAAGAATGGTGCTCTTTCCGTCGTCGTCAGATCCTTCTTCGGAATAGAATGGACACATAAAGGCCTTTGCAGCCAAATGCTTCTTCATGTGACGAGTAAGATACGATTTCACCTTGAAATTGGAGGCACAATCTGGACACTGGTACTGGGAACTTTCGGATGCTGACGAGGACCGCGGCTGGTCAAACACATCTGCAACATCCTCGACAGAAGATGAAATCACGGAAAAATCGTGCAAATTAAAATCTTCGTCCTCCTGCTTGATGTGGTGGTATAAATTGTTATCGAGAGGCGATATTTCGCCATCCGAAGGAGGCTCTTTTTTGGCCATGTAGACATGGACTAGTTCGGACTCTTGAGATGAAAAAATCTCAGAGTGTTGACTCGACTTGGACAACACCATCTCGTCGTCAAGCGCAAAACCATCAATAAGATTGTCAAATAGTCCACCAACAACCTCTTCATCTTCGTCGTCCTCAAGAGCCATCTCGTCTTCAAATTGCTCTTTCACCATCTGGTACTCCACAAATCCCACGTACTCCTCCTCGTAGAGTGATGTGTGTGCGGAGAAGTCGCTGGCGTACATTTGGTGGTGCGAGCTCCCGTTATTGGTGTGTTGATGGGAACTGGATAGGCACATAGGATGCAAGTGCTGTGGTTGCTGGTTTAGATTAAACCCCAGCTGGGTCATTTGAGACGGCTGTGATTGCCAGGGCGAGTACTTGGACTCAGATTCAAGCATGGCTCGTGGCATGCTCTGCTGGGCTTGTTGAGCCTCGATATCGTCGTCAAGATACGATCCAGCGCTGGAAGGTAACACCAACGAGCGGACGTCCCACCCAAAAGGGTTCGGATCGTTCATATCAAACGAATCCACCGCAGCAGGTTTCACCAGCGAATCTCCTCCCAATATAATCTGTTTTACCTCAAGGTTGCCAGGAAACAAGTCACTCTGGCGCTTCTCGGAAGACCCCAGCGTCTGAAAAATGTGTAATATTCTGCGCCACATCAGGCGAAAATGCGATATCAGAATGGAAGCGTACGAATTCATCTTTCCATTAATGCAAAGGAAAAAACCCAGTCTTTGATCAGCTATTGCAAAGGCGGAAGAAACGACTGTAAGAGTGATAGAACAAGACAAGTTTAGTGCCGACACTCAAACTTAGCAAAAACAGATATTAACGATAGATTCAAGGTAGCCAAAACTGATTTGCAAAATATTTGAAATGTTCAATGATAATAAAAGCTTGGAAAAAGATTTGACAGTAAAAAGGGGATGAAGAAGACAAGAAACGAAAACACTACTCTTTAAGGCTTCGTACCTGTGTGCTTACGAAAAGCTAATCGCAAAGTGCGTCTACTGGGCGTATCGAAATTCCAAAAAAAACTCCCAAAAAAAGCTTAATGCTGAAAACTGTGGATATTCTAATCGCAACGAAGCATTATGCATATTACTCTTTAGTGAAATTTTAACGGTCAGATGGCGTGCCAAGATATATGTTCCTGGGGAAACGGACCTTTTAGTTGGAGGTAGTGATGGATTGCTGGTGGTTTAGTTTTTGCCGAGAGGATCGACTTGAGTCCAGCAGATTTGGTTGCACAAAAGGTTCATCTGTTATCTACGGACAATACGATTTGGTCTGTTTCACAGCCAGTTATTGGATGAGATCATTTTCGCGCAGACAGACTTTGGCGGGTCTGGTGCCGTGCGAGTCTGTTCCGAGACCGGGAGATGTGTCTGTTTCACAGGGAATTAGGCTATTCACGACGAAACCGGTAGCCGCCAACTCGAATCGGGACTCCGCGGAGCATGTGGATTGTGTCCGGCACAAATGGTTTTACGAGAACCGCGGCTCAATGAACCACTTGGCACGTGATTTGGTGAAACTAGTTAAAACACTACCAGATTACGAAGCCCTGAACTCTTGACTTTCTACACCGTCAGCGCACTACCCCCACATTAGCCTATTTGTTTATCGGGCTAACCTGGAGAGCATGATCCTCGACGCTTTCTGCTCTCTGTATTTGTTGCACCGCGAAACCAACCATGAGTGAATCGGTCGATACATTATTCAACAAGGCCATAGATACCATCCAGTTGCTTTCGAGCAACAAACATTACCTCCCGCGGCCGCCCATGGAGAGCAGAATCAAGCTGTATGGACTGTACAAGCAGGCTACACAGGGCGACTTGAGAGATCTGGCAAACGTTCCAGAATCAGGAGTGGACAGACTGAAGTACGAATCATGGCTGGCCAATCATGGACTTGATCCCACACTGGCCAAAGTGCAATACGTTGCCTGTCTATTGGGCACAATGAAGCTGTACGAGAACGATGAAAATTTCCGGGACTCGAAGCTGCTTTTTGACGAGCTTGAGTATCTATGGGACCAGTTCAAGGAAGGAGATAACGATCAGGCGTACCACCAGTCGCGCGACCGGTACGAGCTCGTGAAATGGCAGAACAACGTGAACTACAGATTGAACCAGCTGACGCGATTGGTCGAGGAAACACGCAGGCGTCGTATCCCGGCTGAAGAGACGCCGCGTCCATCGCGGCTTGCTTGGAAACGCTGGATTTTGGAGTTAGTGGTGATGTACTTTTGTTGGAAACACAACAAGGAGTTGGTGGAGTATGCAACTAAGCTCAGGACGCTATTGAACAGGCTTTACGTAATATATTTGAAATAAACGCGCGATGACTTTGGCTAGAAACGACTTTCGAGTCATGCGTTCAGCCGCTTTGTCAGTACACGATCTCTCGACCGAACAGCCCGGTAAATGACTTGCGCTGTAATCAAGCGAGATGAGCACCGTGGCTGCAAGCCAAAGCCAAGTCCCTCGACCGACGTCCCAAAAGAAATTCTAGGGCCGGACCCAGAGACAATAACGCAATTCTGCAATAAAGAATCACAGGTTCCGCTATAGCCGTGCCTGGGAACCGTTGCGAAGCCGTCGAGGCTACCGACCAACGGCTGAGTCAGTACCGTGTAAGCCGGCCGAGGACTATGCTGTAAAAAAAGGCCGCACCCCCCCTCCCTCGTAAACGCGTTGATGGGTTGACAGCAACTATCAATATAAATAATAGTGCATGAAAATATACAACAACTCTGGGAATGCAAATATGAAGCGTACATATTAATATATTACCAATGTCCACCCAGACCACGTGGATTTAACTTAAAACTTAAGTTATTGAAGGCCCCCGGTAACCACGGGGCCGGTTCCGACACAGTGCATGTAAAGTACATGCAGGGATACAGTGAGGACCCTTCAAGGAGACCAGTGGAAGATATATAGCACAGGAAAATCGCTCTTTTGCTGTTTGCCGTTTGCCGTTTGCTGTTTGCTAGTTGCTAATTGATAGCCGCTAATTACGGGACGTTGAATATTTCAATTTATTACTTTATTTAGACCAGGCTCTGCCGTTTATTTTAAAGTCAAAGTGTGCTTTACTCTATTGTTCTCTCACCATGTTCAACACCAAAAGGTCAACCGTTCCCACCAGTGAAGAGGACGCGGAAATGCTTGAACTCGGCTTCAGAACCGACGAACAGCTTAAGAATCTCAAGAATTCAAACCGTACACTGAAGATTGCAGTTTCAGTGTTAGGCTTGCTGGTGACAGTTCTATGCGCAGAGTTCGCAGCTGTTATCCACCGGTTTAGCGTCGTCGAGTACCTCACTGAACACGTTCTAATAAAACAACCAACAGAATACAATGTGGAGGTTCTCACACGAAACGTGCAGGTGGTTCCAGTCCACTCACACAACGACGAGATGAGATACGTGCCTTTCTTCGATGCGTATACGAAGGGCTGCAACTCCATAGAGGCAGATACCTGGTATCTACCAGAGCATCCTGACACATTACTGGTTGGGCACAACAAGGGATATTTGAGGAAAGATAACACGCTGGATAACCTTTATTTGGACCATCTGTGGCATTCGCTCATAGATGCCAACTCCGAGTCTGAGGATGACAAGATCAACGGCATCTTCTACAATAGTCCAGAAGCAACCACATATTTCTACATAGACGTGAAGTCTGATGGAATAAAGACCTTGGAATTGTTGGAGGAAAAACTCAAGGAATTTCTTGATCGCGATTTCCTCACAACGTTCAACCAGACCAGTGGAGAGTTCATCGAGGGTCCTCTGACGGTGGTGATCACGGGTGCTTATCCATACGACTATATTGTCTCCAAGGACTTCAGATACATGTTCATAGATGCCCCACTTAATCTCCTGGAGGATGAAGCAGATCTGTATCCTGCCCGCAACGTGTCCATTTTTGCATCGTGCTCTCTGGAACAGATCACTGGACTGAAAAATAAACCCTGGAACTATGTCCACGGTATCACCGAAGATGACCTTGAGAAGGTCAGTAGCACCTTGGCACGTGCTCATGAGATCGGCTTGCAAACAAGAATATGGGATACCCCAGCTTGGCCATTGTATGTTCGGAATGGCGTTTGGAGGCAATTAATTGAGTCTGGAGCAGATTACTTGAACGTGGATGACTTGAAGGCTGCCACCGGTGAGTTATGGTGACCCAGCAGCTAAATAGAGAAAGATCACGGTCTGATAAGATGGCACCTTCGTGATAATCCAATTGCCGTGTTTTCACCATGTTCGACAAATCTACAATTCTTCTACCACTCTACAACTCTTTGCGAAGAAAAATGTTCCAATGATTCCAACTCCCATGACCCAATGACAAACTTGCCCTTTCTGTTTTCAGTGCTGTGTATTTTTCTAGCCTCTTTTCGTCTTTTTAACGTTTCTCTGTACTTTTGAACACCATCCTCGTATATTTAAACCGTGTTTTTACAGCAGTGTAAAGTTTTTCAGAACTTCATGAACTTGCTCGACTTGGACTTCTTGGCCCGCTGGTACGCAGTATGTCTGCTGGTCTTCCATCCAGAAGTCGACACTTTCTTTGCATCCACTTCCATCTCAACCTCAGCAGCCTCGGCAGGCTGTTCCTCAGTTTCAACAGTCTCCTTCACGGGCTCTTCGTAGCCTGGAATTGAGTGAACAAACTTGTTCGAGGTAGGAGCAGGCTCCTTACCGGCAGCACGCATTGCAATCCTTGCATTTCTCTCATCCACTTTCCTCTGTGGCTCTCCCTTTCTCTTGACGGCCTTAGCGGCAAGCTTGGACTTGGCTCTGATAGATTTAGCCATTGTGGTGTGGTGTGGTTTGGGTGTCTTAAAGAACTATCTCCCTTTACAATTTGCAGATATTTTTTTTAGCCAAAAAAATCTGCAATGAGGGTCGTGCACAAAAGAATCATGAGCCACACGTGTCAAACTGAAGTGCGCAACACAAATAGAGCAATGTTACATAATTAATTACATAATTCCATGCACGTGACCTAATACAGGGCTAGTTGAACCCTTTCTATAATCCTTGTGTTTCGCACTTCCTTTCTCAGCGTTTGACAAGAAATTGGGAAGTACACTCTGAGGGCCTAGCACTCTCCCATCGCCGCCCCCCTTGTAGAAAAAATTCTCAACTTTAACTCTTGAGACTCTTTGTTTCAAGACATCATCAGTTGACTATTAAGCAAAGATGTATGTGTTGAGTTATATTTCTGAACCATGAGGATACTTAGACTGAGGCTTGGTTGTTGGCGTTGATTAGTTAGAGTTATTCAGAGGTTATTCAAACTCCAGCTTCGCAACTGATTTGGTCAAACAAGAGACCTCCAGTTTTCCAGATGTCAACAAGGCTTCAACAATCGGAAGTGTTTCTCAAATTGACAACGAAACCGTGCCAACCTCATACCTGTATCCTGTCTTATGACCAATTACTAACTATTTATCAGGGCTAACTTACGTACTCAAAAGAGATTAGCAGCCAGCGTCATTGGTGTTGGTAAGAGAAAGGTTTGGTTGGACCCAAACGAGACCTCTGAGATCGCTCAGGCCAACTCTAGATCCGCCATCAGAAAGTTGTACAGAAATGGAACCATCTTGAAGAAGCAGGTCACCGTCCATTCCAGATCCCACGCTAGAGCCGTCGCTGAGTCCAGAAGAGGCGGTCGTCACATGGGTTACGGTAAGAGAAAGGGTACTGCCGAGGCTAGAATGCCATCTGCCGTTTTGTGGATGAGACGTCTCAGAGTCCTGAGAAGATTGCTCGCCAAGTACCGTGCCGCCGGAAAGATCGACAAGCACCTATACCACTCTCTGTACAAGAGTGCCAAGGGTAACACCTTCAAGCACAAGCGTGCCATCGTCGAACACATCATCCAGGCCAAGGCTGAGGCTTCCAGAGAGAAGGCCCTGAAGGACGAGGCTGACGCCAGAAGATTGAGAAACAAGGCTGCCCGTGAAAGAAGACAACAAAGAATCTTGGAGAAGAGAGAGGCCCTCTTGAAGGACGACGAGTAAGTTGATTCCTGGACGGTGGAGGCTCTTGAAGTTTTTGCCGTTTAGAGATTTATAGCCTGTTTAACTTTCCACATAATTCGTTCGGCGACCGTGAGGTTGTCGGAATGTCAATGAAAAACTGTAGCGTCAGGAGAATTGGATGCAGAAGCAATTTGACACCAAAGTTGATGAAATCGAGGAGTAAGTTGAGAATAATCGCAGCAACTTGGGGTTCAGCTAGATTTACTCTCATTTCCAGCATTTTTAGCCTGATATTAACGATAACAGTGATCATGATGGGTATTGAAAAAAGTCACCTGCAGGCTCGTCAGTTCGGGCACTCTTGCTATTCTAATTATCTCACGATCTCCCAAATTCTTCACCCTATTTGCCAAATTTAGTATGAAATTATAAAAGTGTTTTTTTGAGTTGTCCTGAATGGCAACTCAATAATTTCGATTTTGAAGGCTGCTCCTTATTGAGTGACGACTACCTCTCGTAGACCTAATATGCACCTCTGTAGGCTGCATTAACTGTCTATAAAACCAACATCTGGTCTCCAATCTCACCTCAAATGACTAGAATATCTGCTTTTTAAAGAAAAACTTATTTCTCAAACTCGATCTCTTGATCTCAAATGTAATATATAAAAATACAGGAGCGGCTCGGCTAAAAGGCCGTGTCGCCATGAAGGGCCTAGACTCTTCCAGCAGCCTCACCAACCACCACTTCAAAATCCTCATCTCACCTTTTTAGTCTCACCAGAAGTAATCCTCAAGCTTCCCAACTTCATCCTCAGACTTTATCTGAACCATGCATCCGCCAGCACCTGGCAAATCCCCGTCCGCAGCAAACTGCTGGACACCATGCATGATGGGTGTACCAGGCATGGATATTGTGGACGGCGTAATGGTTGGCAGTCCAGGATGTTGAAGATGTCCATGAGTTTGCGCTTGATGAAGAAATTCAATGGACTGCGTCTTAGGCTCCGACTTGAGGGAAACGGGTGATTTTTCACACAGGAACCTAGGAGGGTAGATGCGCCGCATGGTGGTGACGGGCTGCTGGGCATTGTCGAAAGGATCGACTCTGGAAAACTCCCATAGCAAAATTGCCCTCACCTTGTGGCGGTCAATATCACTAAGACTGAGGTTCACTCGCTTGATATCGCGTTTCATGTCGTGCGAATCCGCTATGAACACACACTGTTGAACGGTGATTCCACGAACAGCACTAGCCACCAACTGATCCAATGGCTGGACTGTTTCCCCGCGCCGAAGGGTTTCTTCGACCAGCGAACCAATTCCTTCAAACAGCGCATTCCAGTAGTCATTGGCCAAACGGATCTTGAATTCCACCTGGTTTCCGTCAAAGTGCGGGTCCAACTTCTCGAAAGTGGCCACCACCTGCCTTCCAAAGGAATACACTGTGGTATACACACACCAACATCTGTCTGAATCAGCAATTCCAGTCATCGATACATCAGAGGCCACAGAGTATTTGCCGCTAACGAGATCCTCGGAAAGAGGAGGCGCATTCAATGCCACCATTCCATGGATGATGGGAACAGGTGGAACATCTGGTCTCGATCCAGTCTTGCCAACGCAAGAGGAAATAGAGCCCACTAGCCCGTACAAGTCCGGGAATCGCTTGGTAATGTTAGCGTTCTCCTTGATTCGAAGAGGAGGGTCGAGGAAATCAGACTGTCTCAACATGGAGAACACATGGGAACGGGCTCCGTTCTGGTACGACATTTCAAACCCTAGAAGTAACATGTCTAAGTGGGAAAGATCAGGGTGGGATTCGGGCTGTGGCAAATATTCAGCAACAACACCAGAATCAACAGAGTCATCCTTTGGAGCAGCTTTAACCGGACTTTCCTGGATCATCTTGGCTGTCTGGACATTTCCCAAATCGTTACCAAGGGACTTTGCAAACGTGATTGAACTGAAAACATCATCAAAACGGCGAGCGGCACGTGTATTGCTTGGCCCGTTTTTGATTAGATCGATTATTTCGTCGTCCTTGTTCAGATTCTTGATGACTTGGATGTGGGATGAAACTTGTTTGCGCGTGCGCACCTTGCCTGTTTTGGTGCGAATAAAATCACTAATAAGCTCATTACGACCACAAGACCGACCGCTCACTTTGATTTTGTTAAGTCCTTTCTTGGGGATGATTCCAAGCGCCTCGACGAACGCATCCTGGACGTCCTGCGACCAGATCTGCTCAGCGTCTTCATCTCCGCCGTCCTCATCCTCACCAACTTCCAAAGCATCTTGAGAGTCTTCATGCTTCACCTTGATGCGTTTGGATTCATTTATCTGCATAGAGGAATCAACCGAACGTTTCCGCTGGATACTCTCGGGGCTCACGATCCCGGTGTCTGCAACAGTGCGCTGCGTGGGCGTCTGATTCAGTGCTTGGCCGTTTCTTGGGCCCAAGGCACTTATGTCGTGTACGGAGTATACCTGTTGTCCATTGGCATCCAACGATACATCCACTATGACCTGGGATCCCATACCGCGTAGTTCTGTCGATGGAGGGGTCAGATTGACGGGCTCTGGTGTGCTTGATCTCTCCATCATAGGAAGAGATAGACTAATGAATGAAAATGACCAATCAAGCTTGCTTCGGTAGAAATCACAGGCAAGTACTTGGAAATGCAAATAGGCCGCAAAACTGCAAAGGAGTGAAACAGTAGTTGGGATTTCAGCCTATTTGGCGATGCAAAATATGATCAAAGCGAGTTTTAACCGCTTTATCCAAAACCTGAAGAAAAGTTCAGGAACTGGCAGTCGCTCGGAAAATGGAGTCTCGAAGGCTGAAATAAACCTTCAGAATAGAAAAGAAAACCAAGGACAGTGCTGAAAGGAGTGATGGCTTGCTGTCGGGGCCTTCGCGCGCGCTTTTTCAGGTCTCCGCGGTTGTTTTTGGCAGATGATAAACTTGTGGAAGACGCACGGTATTCCAGGATAGAATGAACAATAACTTGGCTAGTGCAAAGGAGGACCAAGCTTGCGATCTTTGAACGGCGAAACGAAATCAGCAGAAGCGTGAACACAACACGCATTCACAACAATCACCGAAATGGGCTCCTTTTTCGCTCTTTTTCCATTCGGTTGCTCCGCCTCTCGCCGAAAGGGGAACCGGGATCGTGGCGCACCAGGGGTAAACAGGTGGCTGATGACGCACTTATGTAATGACTTTAACTGTTTTGGGAGTACACATACCTATTGTTGTGAACACGAGATTTAGTTTGAAACAAGACATTATAATTGTTATACAGACTATGCTTGTTTTTGGAGGATGCCTTTCTGGAAAAAGTACCAGTGCAACATCTTCTTCTCCTTCTTCTTCACCAATGAACCTTTTTTGCTGGCTTGAACTACTCTGAATCAGACTGCAGGTACTCGGCATAATCATCAGCAGAAGCGAACAAAGGCAATTCCTTCACCTTCTGTCTCTTCGACTTCTTATCATCGTCGGCGCGAGATCTCTTGTTGCTCTTTGGTTTCTCTGGCTCGGAATCCTCTTCCTCATCATCGTCAGATCCAAAGTCAATCTCTTCACTATCAAGCTCATCGTCAGAATCGCCCTTCATCAGCTCTTGGAGCTCGGCATCCGAATCTTCCGATCCCTCAGATACTTCAGCACCATCTTCTATATCGTCAGACAAATCTGCCTCATTAAGAGCATACAGGCCTTCTTCATTTTCATCATCTTCATCATCTTCATCTTCGTCACCAACAGAGATGTTTGCGAGTTCCTCGTCATCGTCATCATCATCACTCATCTCCATATCGCTCAAACCACTCACGTCATCTTCAGAAAAGTCCACTTCATCTTCGTCGTCTCCCTCAACGTCTGGGTTCGATTTAACAAGTGCCTGCCAGACCTGATCATCATCTAGGTCGGATCCCTCGTCGTCCTGTTGTGCCTTCTCGTTCACCTCACGATCAAACTTGGAACTAGCCATCTTGGACTGTTTGTTGGAAAAGTACTGGTGGAAAAACAAATCCTCTGGTTTCACATCCTCCACACGCTTGTGGATCCAGTCACGGGTGTTGACTGGCACACCATCCCCACCCATCGCCGAACGGTTAGAGGACTTCACCAGCAAAGCCCCAGTATGTGCACCTCCAAGCGGTTGCATGATGGAAGAGCCACGTGAAACTGGCTTCTGCTTTGCGTTACGGTAAACGAACTTATCTAGGAAATGGGCCAGAGTGTACAGTCCGAGATCGGGCTTGCCCATCTCAGTCGCGTCACCTTCGAGCAGTGAAGAGGCATAAAGAGCCACTGTTGGGTGGTAGTGGTTGAGGAAAAAATCATTCTCCCAAAGAGACGATTTTCCAGCATTGGCGAAACGCGGATCACGTTGTTTTGGGTCATAAGCGTCGGCAATGGATTCAGTTTTGACTGCAGTCTTGGTCTCGGATGATTCTCCGTCTTGCTCATCTCCTGATTCGGCCTCCTCATCCTTTTCATTAGGAGCGTTTAAAAACAAGTTCCTAATTTCAGGAATTGACTTCTCCAACTCAATTAACAGATATACCATACCAGCAACAGTACCAATATTCAGCCAATGGAGGCAGATCTGGCAGATACGCTTGACAAACGCGAAAACACGTGCCTTATCAGTATCCTCTTTGATAGACTTGAACAACAAATTCAGATATATTCCTTGTTTCGAAGAAGTCAGCAATCTTGTGTCCAACAAAGACTCATAAAGAGTCCTATAGTATCTGTCTCCACCAAGTCCTTTCTTGGATGTCACGCTATGGATCAGAATCAGAGCCTGGACCGAAGTGTTAAAGTTGGTCGAATGGGTGATCTTGAAAAGAGCCTCGAGATGTGACTCAAAAACATCGAGAGGCAAGTTCGAGAAGGGGAACGAACGGTTAAGACCAGTCAAAACTGCAGAAAATAGCTTGGAGTTCTTTTCCTCCGCAATCTCAACATCAGACTTATCACTCTTGACCGATTTCCCACCCTTCTTACCTTTCTTGGCGTTTCTTCTTTTCTTATCCTTGACCTCAGTTGCCTTGATCGTTGAAATGTTCTCTGGGTCAGTCTCCAGGAGGAGCTTCTCGAAGATGGAGAAATAGGCCCTGCACAATGAGTTGGCCAATTCCTCCTCACGCCTTGTGAGAATAGTCTGGTTGAGAGTCAAAACAGAATAGTACATCGCATGGTGCTCGTTTTTCTTTCTGAATAGAATGTCAATCACAGCATCAACAATGATCTTCTTCATGGCTGGATGCTGTTGTTCTAACTGCAGAACCTGGTACGATGTCTTGGATGAAACTTTGTTGTCAATATCACCAAGCTTGTTAACACCAAGTCTCAGCAAATTGGCTTCCTGTTCTGGCTTGGCCTTCAAAAGCTCAAAGATATATCCGACGGTCTTTGTTCTCACGTGGACAATGGTATCGTGCGACAAGATCTCCAGGATCGAAATCAACTTGAAAAATTCTTTCTTTAAAAAGTCTTCGAAGTAAAAGATCGCCAACTGTGTCTTGCTCAGGCTGTTGGACAATGGTTGGTTCTTGAAGTATCTCAGCTTGCGGTCAGGCAAAACTCCGTTCACCATTAAATCCACCACTGCAGTTATACTCTGTAGAGCAGCAGTCCTTGCCTTTTTCTCACACATACCAATCAGGTTTGCAATGGCCTTCGTGTTGTGAAGAGGCGCCTCTTGCACCAACAGTGTGAGGGCTGAAATTTTATCGTTCAGCGTACCACTTGTCAACACTTGCGACAAGAATCTCTTCTGAGAAGAAGATTTGGCAAACTCGCCCGCATAAACGTCGTTTTCTTCCTGGACAATCCTCTCCGCCTTTTTGTACAGAGAATCTATCTCGTGCTGAGTAAGTCTTTCGGCATCTGGTGCAGGTGGAAGTTCCACATTATACCAGTCGTTTCTAGCTGGAACCACAAGCTTATCTGTTATCACGTTCTGAAGTTCTGTGACTTTTCCGGATTTCTTTTTGAAATCTTCCTGCTGGGGTGGCTGTGATAATTTTTCTGGTTCTTCAGACTTGTCGGACTCCTGGACGGGATCCTCTTCGTCAGATTGCTGAACCTCAGCTTCTGACTCGATTTCTGGCTCAACCTCAGCCTCTTCCTCTTCTTCAACATCGGAAACAACGTCTGGAATTGTTCCATCCAATCCAAGTTCCTTCATAAACTTGCTGACATCACTTTGAAGACCATCTCCAGACTTTCCATCATCTTCGAACTCCTCCTCGCTCAAGTCATCATGGTCAGAGAGTCCGTTGAGAAGCTTCAAATCCTCTTCAGTGGCACCAAGTTCCAGAGCTTCACGACGAAGAACATCGTCCTGTTCTGTGAGGTTTGCTGCGGTTTTTGCCTGTGGCTTTGCAACAGGTTTGGATGACTTTTCGGCAGGTTTGGGGGCCTTCTGATTCGGGTTGGTCTGCTTCGCAGATGCGGCCTGCTTGCCTCCCTTAGCTTTGGGCTTTTCGCCAGTTAACTTGTTGGCAATCTTATCCCTCAAAGAAGAAAGATTAAGACTAGGCAACGACTCCATGTTCAAAACTGTTGTTTGGATCGAATATGGTTAACGTGAGGAGAGACTACTATACTGATATCTTTTTATGCAAGCTCAAAAAAAAAATATTTTGGGGCCGGGTAAATCTGTCAAATTTCACTCGGGTCATCAATTCCACAGAGTACTTAGCGAGCTAGGACAAAGTAAGTATGAAATTGGAAAACACAGCAATTGAAGCAGAAAATTGCGGCTGATTGAGAAATAGTAACTAGCTAAGTTAACTCTAAACTTTTACTCTGAGGTTGTCAACTTTTGGGTGATTTTGGATGGCTGCACAATTGATAGGATTATCGAAATTGTCAAACTTCTGTCAAAACCTGTAATGTTTTAGAAAGACAATTATTAGTGTAAGGTGATCTTTCGGTCACCTCTAAGCACCTGAATAATTAGGTGAGTACAACCATTTTTGGTTATTACGCTTTCTCTACATTCAACTATATGAAGGATACCATTCACTAGCTCATTTGAACAAACAATCCTCGGACCTCCCGTCCCAAATGCGGCTCTCAAGAATCAAGGTCGTGCACAGGTCCAGATGCAGACGCCGCTGCAAGAAGCAGAGTCATCTAGAGATTTTCACTTGATTACAGGTGATGCATCCACCAGGAAACCACAAAAATGGCAGATGATTTACTAGTGGCCGAGTCCAAAGTCACAGATGGACTCAAAGAGGTGTTATTTGGTTCGATAGCCGGAGCTGCCGGAAAGGTGGTGGAATTTCCTTTCGATACGGTTAAGGTGAGGCTGCAGTACTCACAGACGAGAGAAGTCCCTCTGTTCAATTCCGCCTTGGATTGCATCAGGAAGACCTACCATAGCGAGGGGTTCTTTAATGGATTCTACAAGGGCATTGCGAGCCCTGTATTTGGCGCTTCTTTGGAGATGTCGTGTCTGTTTTTGAGCTACAATGTTGCTCAAGACGCGTTCAAGAAGCACAGATCGGAGTCAACATTGTCAATTATAGATAAGACTGCGTGCGGAGCAATCAGTGGTATGGTAACAGCATTTATATTGACTCCGATTGAGCTGGTGAAATGCCAAATGCAGGTCCAGAATCTTCAGTCGACCGCAGAAATGGGAATTGGCAAAGTGATACGAAAGCTGCTTCAGGAAGACGGACTTTTGGGATTCTGGAGAGGCCATTCCACCACTTTGATTAGAGAGGCTGGTGGATCTGCGTTCTGGTTTGGGTCCTATGAGTACACACTGGAACTATTGAAACGAGTGGGTTCCAAGAAAGAGAGTTCAACCATGGACCAACTGGCAGCAGGGGCCATTGCTGGAGTCACCTACAATTTCTCGATATTCCCCGTGGACACTGTCAAATCGATTATTCAGACTCACGAGGGAACTTCTGAGTCAAACTCGATGGTATCAGTAACAAAATGGATATGGAAACATGGTGGTGTTAAGGGCTTCTACCAAGGTCTGGGCGTTGCTCTGTTGAAAGCAGTTCCTGCAAATGCGATTGTCTTTTTCGTGTACGAGAATCTGAAGAAGGAGTTTAACTAGGCAAAAGAAGGTAATGAGGAAACAGAGGACAATAGATAAAATTGGAACTGGCCATGACTGTAGGCAAAAGCCGCAAGTACCAGTTAGGACACGGATAGAGCGCATGCACAGCATAAAACTAATCTACGATTGATAAGTTGCATTAGAAACTAAAAAAGTAGACGGTAACGAAAAAAATATTAAGGGTTGAGTGTTTTTTCAGCCTATTGAGCTTCTTCCTCAAGACCAGCCATTGGAACCAACTTCTTCTTCCTGAACACCGATTTCACCAACTTGTCACTTGAAGTGACCAGCTCCTGTTTGAAGAAAAACAGGAATGCCGCAGCGGCAACGCTCTGAGTGAGTTTCACCGATAATCCCCTATAGAAACTGGCAATTCCTTCCTCTTTGAGCATGCTCCGAGCCAAATTGTAGGTAGCCTTCAGCTCGTTCTTCTCATCCGTCTCCGTACTCAAATGAAGCCTTGAGCGAAGAGTAATGTATGGATATGTTATGATGGTCGCAATGAGTTTCCCCAATGCACCTAGAATAAGCGCATCCAGAGCAGTAACTCTTCTCCTTCTCACCTTCAAAATCAGTGTCTTTAGCTGCTCGAAGACCGTGTATTGGATTATAGGATTTAGAACCAGTAACAAAGAAGGAACGACTCCATTGAACAGGCCCTTAACTCCCTCGGTTTTCACCAGATACACCAGGGCCTGCAAAGTGTTGAGCTTCTTGAGATCTTGCTGCTCTTTTGCTAGAACCGTCATCCGCGTATTCGTCACCCAAATAGGATTGGTCGCTACACGCGAAATCGAACCAGCAACAGCTCCCGCAGCAATGCTCTGGGTAACACTTAGACCCGAGTTCTGACGCGATCCGCGCCTGGAAAGCGTCTTGCCTGTGAGCTCGTAGAAGTAGTAGTACAGAAAGTTGGTGGCTGCGTTGCCAATAACCGCGCTTTCCAGACCATTGTAAAGTCCTTTGAGACCCTGTTGCTTCACGATTTTCTTCAAGACCTCCACGTTGGAAGGGACAGTGTTCGCTGAGTCAGATTGAAGGTTTTGGGGTCCAACCATCAAGCTCCACAGTCTTGTCCTAACACTTCTGGACCTTCCCATCTCCTCAGCAACCACAGACTCCGCATCCTCAGCCTTTGATTTTTGAGCCTGGGCCAAAGTTGTAAGCGTGACCAGTGGATAAGTCACCACTATCGATAGGATGCCGCCTCCAGCGCCGGCTAATGCATGGGCCAATTGATCGACGTCCGAGTCTGACATTTTTAGTATGAAAACAATATTAGCAAGCCTTAATTCCTAGGAATGACAACTGACGAGGGGTGGGTTATTCCAATATGGTTTTATATGGTTTACCCCGACTGGTAGCCATGCAAATAGCCTACACCGCGTACGCAAGAGGGTGATAAGATGCTCCAGCCACGAGTAGTGCGCAGCCAAATAGCAACATCCACCAGCCACATCACCAGCCACGGTCTTGAGAAGGTGAAGATGGGGATCAAAGAGGAGAGAAGAAGGTAAGGATCTGTGCCTGCTTCAACGTTCTCCTTTCTTTTGTTAATTCTTCCAATGAGTCACGGTTACGGAAATCTGCCTTCTCTGAAGGCGTTCTGGTAGGTATTTCCTCGGGCGTTTAGTTCTCAAAATCTGTTTTCACCTCTACTAACACTTCCCAGGAAACAGACACTGTTTCTCTCGTGTCTTGCTATAGGAACGGCTTATTTCGTCAAGTCCAAAGTTCATCTCAGAAGAAGACAGCAATACGTTGAAGAAAGCAAAGAAGAACTGCCAGTCGAGACGAGGCCCGGTTTCCCCACCACGCAGGGTGCTGCCAGTTCACGCAAGAGTGAGTACGAGGGCAGTGGTAGTTCGTATATGTCAAGGAAGTCAGGTGACAAGTTTAGTTGGGGCATATTCAAATAAAGAAGAACAAGAAGGCTACGTTTCGACGAATTTACAATCTAGGTCTTTGACCAGTTACCTGTATATATAATACATTTTGAATTACATTTTGGGATCAAACCATAGTTAAACACTCGAAAATAGAAACTTGCCATTTGCAATTATTTTTCACCACCAGCAAAGTAGTCGGCCATTTCCTGGTCCAACTCTTCGATGGTCTTCTTAGCCTTCTTCTTTGGAGCTGGCTTGGTCTTCTTAGCAGGCGTCTTCTTGACCGTAGCCTTTGCGGATGCAACAGCAACTGGTTTACCCTTTGTCTTTGGCTTTACCTTGGCCTTTCCTTTGGCAACCACAGGGGCAATCGAGTTTACAGTGATTCTTGACGACAATGGCTTCTTGGTTGGGTCAACGACCAGTTCCAATCTCAACTTGGACTTACCGCCATCAATTGGAGCTCCGTTAAACTTCTCCATGGCCTTGGATGCACTGGCAGGCTTGTGGAAGCTCACCGTGGCAATACCCTTGGAGATACCCTTCTCATTATAGGAAAGGTTGACGGACTTGACACCACCTACCTGGGATTGCAAAAATTCCTGCAATAGTTAGTATAACGTTTCTTCAAAACAGTCCAAACAAATGATCCCAAAATGAAGAAAAAAGATGTCTCTTGCGCCTTATCATACCCCTTCCAAATAACCCATGATTTTCCCTTAGCGCTCGAAACCATCCTGTTGTTCACCTCTCTCCTCTAAACTGCCATAATTCCTTAAATCTTTACGGATATCAGCCAACTTGCATATAACAGGGACCTTATCACAATTAAGAGACCACGAATTTCACGAATTTCAATTGTGCTTCCAGAGCTACGACCATTCCCCCATAAGTGAGTCGTTGAATTCGGAGCTGTCACTGGCATTTGACAGTGGTCTATGGTTCTGGTCCCCGGTCACTGGCTCTGGTAACCAGAAGCCGAGCTCGAATCTCGTTTGCAGGTATTATACGTAACATCTTAGTGATGTAATGACTCTGCCTGTGACCTCTATGCTGATTAATTCTGATATCCGTCTATGACTTCGGGTAGACAGTTTCTCTGTAAATGAAGTTCAGTTACTGTGAGTCTATGAGATCATATCTGATCAACTTCACTTGTTATCTGAAGCTCAAAAAACAGGCAGATTATTACGCTAGAAAGACCCTTAACGAATCAGTAACTCTAGATTTGAGGTAATTGTTATAGCCTAATTCCGCCGTTTCCTCAAATCTCGTTACCATTCATTGGATCAACCACACGTTGTCGTCTGTTTCAATTAGACCACAGCTCTGCATTGCTGTGCAATACCAGAGAAGGCTCTGATTGAGTCAGCGTGATAGTAACATCATCTTCAGATACATCTTCAGATGGAGTCAGACACACTGAAAGTTTGCATTCACTCAGAAACCTCAATAAAGAGTTCCTCGAGAAATCTCAACTAAGAGTTCCCCGGATCGAGTTTCAGACAAACATAGGGGGGATGGGATTGTATGAGGCACACGAGCAACCCAGGCACTGTTCTCCAGCTCAGAACTTTGACCATATAGCTCAAAATCTGTCTTGGAACTCGATGCCATCTCATTGGAAGCGTTTAAGAGTCCAGTGAGAATTCACCATGGGCATTGCGAGAAACACTGTTCTTCTTCACTCTGCTTCATCCACTTCATTCAACCTAAATAACACATACTCTCAAAGCATCCTGCTTGATGTCCTTTGGTAATCCGTAAACGATGACCTTCTCAGCAGCAGCAACATCCAGGACAGGGGCACGAGCCTTGGCTGGAGCAGCCTTAGCAGCCTTAGTAGGCTGTTTCTTGACAGGGGCCTTGGCCACTTTGCTGCCGACTGCCTTCTTCTTGTTGTCACGACGTGGCGCGGCCTTCTTAGAGGCTGAGATGATGTCGTCCAACGATTTCTCCAGAGCAGCAGACATGATTATTATGGTTTTGATTCGAAAGATTCGATGGAAAGATTCGATTGTTCAAAGGAGTAGAAAGAATGCAGGCATTCTCAGGAGCTCCTTGAACTCGTCGAGAAATCAAGGCCGGGTAACACTTTCCTAATGAGGTTAAATTGATAATGCCGCCTCATTTGGTGTGTTTTCAAGGTACACGCGTTGATAGTGAAATATAGCACATCCACATAAGGTTTTCAAGGGACGATTTCGAGAATTAGAAACTGACTTCACGCTAAAATAAACAAAGAGTTCCGTTTCATTTGGCATGACGGAGGAACGACCCGAGAGGCCTAGAGATGAGAAGAGCAGTGACCATATACACAGAAACATAGAACTGATTCTCACTCTGGAATTTGACAAGCACCATGGTGAGGTCATACGAAATCAACATCCTCTCGGCAAATTTGGCTTGTTGTCCGAGCAGATCCCCGGTCTGAATCTGATTCCTTCCCAATTGCACAAATCGTTGAACAGAGAGAACTGGACGATAAGTCCTATGTTCATCCAGAAAGATGGAAAACTGAGCTACAAGAAAGCTGACAAAAATTCGACTCTGTGCTATGCTTTGACACTTTCGGTTTTCCAGGAAGATGATTCCTACAGAAACGGTACTGCCAAAGGCATATGCTTGATCACCACGTTGCCATATTACAATGCCTTTAAGCCATTACTGACCATGCTTTCCCATAATGCACTTTTCGACGAGAAGTTCGAGGAATTCATTGCAGTCTACAAAAGCTTGAATGATGAGCCTTTTGACCGTCTCAATGACTATTTTAGAACGTTATCCAAAGGTAAGAGATTGCCGTTGCTGAAGATGATTGAATATGAAGAGGAAGAAATAGCCAACGGAAAAGAATCACAGAAAACGCTCAAGTCCCACCTGTTTTCCCAGAATAAAGCCTTGTTTGAAAAACTCAGCTATAATAGCTCTAGCAAAACTTTCAAGTTCACAGTGTCGCTATCGGGAATGCCCTTTCCAATAATGATTCCACTAACCTCATTGATAGCGTCCCCATTTGCACAATTTGGTTATGATCTCGAACAAGACCAAATATTGAGATCCTTCATGATACACACTCAGCATATTAAAGTTGTGAAGTCAACAGACGAAGTTACGAGTAGTTCTGTGGTCGCTCCTAATGGTCTACAGCAAACTCCTGTCATTCTAATGCTCATATATGCCGTCCTTTTGAAACAGAGAGTCATGATTTTTGCATATGATACACCCATAAACGACCTCGTGGAGTTTGTTTTATCTCTGGTTATTTTAACTGCCACTGACGAATCTACTGGCTTGGACCATTGCTATCCATACATGGATCTCTCGCAAGCAGAGTTGCTAGAGGGGCTAAAAAAATATATAGTGGGAACGTCTAATCCAATGGTGACGTCGAAGAAAGATGGAAAATATCCTTGGGACTTGCTTTATGACATGGACAAAATGGAAATTACTTTAAATTCCGAAACGAGCCGTCCTTCTCACAGACCCACCAAGAAAAAGCCACACAGATCTGACCCCCCTAAGTTCTTCAGAAAAACTTCTAACTTCTTCCGAAAAGTTAAAAATGGCAACACAGAACTGAACAAGCCATCTGTATCGGATTTGAATGACGATATAAGAAGCATTTCCACGATGACAATCTCCACGGAGAGTTCCCACCTCACAGAATCAACGGCTGACCCTCCATCTTGCAAGCACGAGGTAATTAGCGAATATTGCAAATCACAGCATCAGAAAAGGGAGAGCAGCAAGTTAGCAACGACCTCCAAACTGTCGTCGTTCTTTTCTTTCGGGTTCCAGAACGATTTGTCAATGGACTCGCTTGATCTGGCCGGTGATGAAGATGAAAAATTCAGTCCAAGGGACTCGAACTTCTTGAAAACTCTTGAAACTCTGGTTATTGAGAAGCATGACGATATTTCTATATACATGGCAGTCCAGAATCATCTTTTTCAACTCAACAGGGCCGTGTTGCCTGCTTTGGAGATCTCTAAAAGCAATTCCATATTGGAGCTTTTCAGGAAGTTTGCAAACTCGAAGATAGCCAGTTCACCTGAGGCCTGGAAATCCACAGACGTTAAGGAAGAACTCGCAAGGTATATTCAGAAACAAAAAATTGTGCAAATGCTGCCTTTGGGACTCGAAACTAGATACGAAATCACTAATGGTCCACTTGCAATCGAAGACTTCTCGATCATGAGTTTGAACCACATGCTGGATTATTACATGAATTTGAGCAAAGGCGAGCTGGTAGGAAAATATAGAATTCTGGAAGCATTTCCAAAGCAAAGCATTCTAAAGACGGAGAGAATTGATTGTCTCCTTGGGTTCAAGAGTTTCGTCTATTTCATCGACATCACTTACCTCCTCAGCTGTTTTTCCAAGTTGACTGTGGAGGGTTATTCAGACGCATTCTTGTCAAGACAAGTTACATGTCTCTTTAAGTATCTTAACGAGTTTTTGAGTGGGGATTCAATAAACGATGAATCCAGGTTAGATGAGTTCATGAGTTGCATTGTCCAATTTGAAACCACCCAGAGCATGTTCACCACGTTGGAGAACATCGTTTGGGTTGGAATGTACTTCAGAGAGAAAAACAGCAGCGTGGATGTGGAGTTTTCTCGATTCTTAAAGAGATTTCACAAGAACAATCTGGTGAGTTCTTGGTTCTGGGAGAACCTCAGCGTTTATCTGAAGGAATCATTGCAGTGATGATTACGGCCTCATAATGAAGGTCTGGAAATCCCAGTTGAAATTTTTTCGATCCTGATATTTTAAAAGAAAATTGCGCGAAGCGATGAATGACTGGTTATATGATTGTTGAATAATTTATTAAACTTTAGATTTACTGTTAGCAGTCATCTTGATAAATCTCCAAGGGCAATCCATCTTATCCATGATTACCTCCACCATATTGATCTTGCCAGACTGGATACTGTTCAGAGCTAAGCTTAGGTCCTTCTGGCTTTTAACCTTTACACTGGAACTTTTGGTCTCGGTATAGTCACCAAAAACTCTGAATAGATCACACCATTGCCAATGGGGAACGATATCGTTATAGGTCCTCTCTGGACCCTTGATGATCCTCTCCACCGTGTAACCTGAGTTATTGAGCAGGAGAACTGTAGGAGAGATACCTTCTTGAATATAGTTTCCAAATTCCTGGATGGTCATCTGGGCTGCCCCGTCACCTTCTACTAGAATGAGCCTGGACTCAAAACCCATGTCCTGAAGCGCTTTCCCCACGCCGAGCGTGGCAGGAAGGGCATAACCAATAGACAGATAGAACTGTTGGCCAATGTACTTCACTCCCTGCGGAAATACCAGATCTGGAATAGCAAACATGAACGAACCTGTGTCACAAACCAGAACATCATTTGGTCTCAAAAATTCTTGGAGAGAGTAGAACAAATCTGTCTGGGAAACGTGAGGTGTCGGAACAGGCGTTGGATGATTCATAAGGATTTTGTCAATTGGCCAGTTATCCGTAATGGTTTCTGGAATTTTAGCCTTTTCCAGTAGCGCTAGCATTGCGGGCAATACATAAACAAAGTTCACATCAGTGAAAATTTCTGAACAGACTCTGATCCGTTCATGGTTGAGTGTGATGATCTCGTTGAGGCCACTGTGGATGCTATCATGACCAGAATTGATCTCGTTGTCGTAATCGCCTATATGAATAAGTAAATCAGACGAATCGATCCAGTCAATAATAGCTTGATTAGACTCATTACCGTTGTAACTTCCGACGTAAGAATTCTCGGTTTCGTCAAGAATACCTTTGCCCATCATAGAAGCGAAGTTGGGGATCTGTGTGGATTTGACGAACTCTCTCACCGTCTCAGTCATATCGAAGCGGTCGGTGAAAACGTCTGCTAGAATACACGGATTTGATGAATGATAAATCTTATCCAGAATAAGAGTAGCAATTTTGAGAGTTTGACTGGGATTTGGATCAATGGGTCTTTCATAGAACATTTCACCAGGTGTGGTCAGTAATGAGGTGGAATCAACCAGACTGTCCGCAAGATCAATTGGCACAAAGAGGTACCCCGGTCTCTTGTGGTATAAGATCTCGGAAAGCACATGATCAATTTTCTGGTATGCCTCGTCTGCGTGTGTTATAGTCTCAGCGCAACATGAGACAGCCCCAACCATATTCTCGTAGGAGTAATGATCAGCTGCATGCAAAACACTCTTATCGGTAACCAGATGATGGGTGAATCTTCCGTCAGCTTTGAATATGGTAGGCGTGGTCCCCACAATATGAAGCACTGGAACGTACTCTGCAAATGCACCCGAAATTCCATTGATAGCAGACAGTTCACCTACACCAAAGGTGGTGACAACCACACCCAACTTCCCAGACATACGGGCGTACCCGTCAGCCGAGTAAGCAGAGTTCAGCTCATTACAGCACCCAACCCATTTCAAGCCCTGAACGGAGTACAAATGTTCCAGTAGACCAAGATTGAAGTCTCCTGGTACTCCGAATATAGAGCCGATTCCAAGACTACGGATTCTGCGAAAGAGGTACTCCCCCAGAGGGAGCTGGTCGTCTGAGGATGAGAAGGCAACAGGAGACATGATAAGGCCAAAAACAAAGCCAAAAACAAAATGGACTACGACCAAAAAATAATATAAACTTAAATAAGCCAGGAAGCATACTGCTCTTTATAGTTGCTTCCAATAACCAGATCACACTATCTGGGCCTAGCTGAGATGCCTTCGATAACCGAACACTCGCATGACGCGATGCGCAAGTGTGCGTCGGCGATGAAGCTCGGTTGGAAACGGGAGAGGACCGAGACTCCAATCGGGCCGTGCGGATACAATTTCGGTATAAGGGAAAGAATCGTGCAACAATAATAATCTTGCAACCAATTTGGAATATCTATAGGGTCCAGACTTTAACTAGTGGCATAGTTTGTGGTGCAGATGGTGGTGACTAGACGGTGGCTCCAACGGTCGGAGACCGTAACAAAGTGATTGGCTAACAGGTTTGCCAAAAACTAGCGTATTTTATGTGAAAGTCAAAAATAGAAACCAAGTTTCGTTGGGCAAGGAATTTTTCATGGATCAAATGTTCACGTCTTAGCGAGGAGGAGAAGGAAGCTGGGTCTATCCCAATCTTTGCTCTTCCCTGCGTATCAACCCCACAGTGCCTGTCAATGGACCCACTCTCACACTCCCGCATCTTTCTCAACCCGACGATAATTGCAGCGAGAAAGTCTCAGAGAATCATGCATATGCCCCAATTCCCTACTCAAAAACTCAATCACAGCTTGGTTGTCTTCCCCAGATCTCAGAGTCAAAAAGATAGTCAGAAGAGTGCCCCAACCAAAACTGCAATCCAGGATTGACTGAAACACGCAGAAACTTTTTCTTTTGTGCAAGTCTCTATATTGGAGTATCTCTCTTTAAAAAAATTCCTTTACCACGCAACACGCCTGAAGAAACTTGATCGCCTTTCCAAAATACCATATTATCTGTTTTGAGTCAGATGTCACGCGTAAAGATCAATTCAAAGAGCCATTCGCCTTCAGGGAGCCAACCTCCCTCGCCTATACAGAGGAGCTCCTCTTCAACATGGAACAACTTCACCCAATGGCAGCACAACCTAAAGCACACCATCAAGATCATACTGTCGACGATATATCTGTTTCTTATAATACTGACGATACCGTTATCGTTTGAGATTGGTGGAGTCAATTGCGGATTGAGTTTCTCGATAACCATCCTGCTACTATACTTTGTGCTGACGACGCTTAGAGTGCTGAAATACCACAGGATTATTTCCACCTTCTTATACTATTCACAACATGTACTGTTGCCCTCAATACTATTCTTGTTCCTGACGGTGTTTCAGAGCAGTGACAAGACTAGAGAAGAGATTGAGACGGATACTATCTACAAGCAGATATGGTGGAACGTGATAATCAAGATATGGAGGATTTTCCTGATCAATTCCACTCCGTTATTCACGATTCTGGAAGGATTTTGCTCGCTATTATCAATCCAGATTGTTGGACAAATATCTACGTGGCTGATCAAGAAAAGGTCCGATTCGTGGAGTATCGTCAGTTTGATCACCTCCTCGTGCATCATCACCACGGCTCTGTACTTTCTGGCCAGAATCTACTTCACACCTATAGACTTGACTAACGTGGGCTTCATTTCCGCCTCGCTACTGGGATCTGTGTTTACGTGTACCGCTTTTATTGGAGTTTATGCCATATATACTGGCAAAGCATCCACGTTGGAATGTTCATTGATGATGGCCTACATCGTGAAATGCTCTTACGAGCTATTCCCAGAATTGTCCGAGAGAAACCTGGATGGACTTATGAAATTCGTGATGGATGAGTTCAAGAAGATAAATGACCAGGCAAATGACTTGAACCAGGAGTTCCTCAAGAGCGTTGGACAAACTTTTGAGAACCTTGGTGACCAGAGAAGACAGAACTATCTTATCGCTAAAATCACCAGGTCGGAGAGTTTTCAAGAATTAGCAAACAAGATTTGGGAGTTGTTCTTTCAGCTGAAAGAGATTGCCATCAACGTTGTTTTCAAGTTCGTCACGGAAAATTTCCCAAGGTCTTTCGAAAGCCTGTGGGACTTCTTGAAGCTGGCCACTGCCAATATCACCCTCCCAATCATCCTTACGCTGGCATATAGAATCGCTGTCTTTTTTGCAGCAACCAAGATCATACCCATTCTCTCGTCGACGCCGGCCTCGCAACAGCAACAGCAACAGCAACAGCAACAATCCACCACGCTGAGGTTGATCTACCTCTACTCCCCATGTATTATTATCGCCGTCTACACGAACCTGATGTTTCAATACCAGGCAGAGACCAACACTCAGATTGGCCAGGACGATCATTTCTACAACTGGCTTAACCTGAAGGTTCATTCTGTCTTGAATATCCAGCCATGGCAGTTCTGGAACTGGATCAATATGTTCGTCACCTTGGCTCTGTACTCGCTCGAGCTGGTGAACCACAATTACGACGAAAGTTCCCTGGTCAATCACTGGAACTAGGAGCTGACTTATTTATTCGTATTTGCTTGTATCAATATGTTTTTTTGGAGTTTTTGAATTTTAATATTTTGACTTTTACGGTCTGTAATTCTAGTAGAACACAGGGCTTTGGTCTTTCTCTTCTGCTTCCGGGGTTTCCATTTCCAAAAGTCAGAACATTTTTAAAACAAGTTATCTTCGTAGTTTCTTTGAAACTCAGAGCTTGACTCTATTTTGTTTGAATCTCATCATAAAATTGGAAATGGGAACACCACAAGTTAAGAGAAGACGTTCAAATGACGCTCAAGAGACATTCTTGGCCCACCATTTGAACGAATACACTACGCTCCTTTTAAGATTTGGCACCTTCGACAGTGCAAGTTTCGCCTAATAGACAAACAACAAACCTGGTGAAAAAAGAGTTGGACAACACCATGAGTTGAGAGTGAGCCTCATCGAGTTAATCGAGGTTCCCTTTATAGACCGAGAGATCCAAAAGGCAACCAACCGATCAGATTGCATGACTATATTGCTATGGCCCCAAGGAACCATAAACTGCTGAAAAATTCCCAGGGAATGAACCCGGAGAACTTCACCGAGCCTAGAAGACTCGGGAAAACAAAGCCACTGGTAAGAAGACACCATACTGCAAAATCAAATCTTCAACTTCTTCCACCGAGCAGTCCAGACCACACCCATACAAGTCTCAATAGGAGAAGAGGCGGTTTGTAAACCCGATTAAATTGAAGAAGTTGTTTGGCAAGAAGCGACGATTACAGATGGTTGGTCTCTCTCGCCAATAGTAAGCACCGTGTATTCGGCACTGGACGTTTCCGCCTCTTGTATTAGCCGAGGACTTTCCCCAAGACAAGTTACGAATGAGATACAGGAACTCATTCCTTTTGTTTGTCTCGATTCACAATTCTTCAGTCATGGTGCGCGAAGAAGAAAGAAAACAAGACGAGTGCAAAAAACATCCAGACGTTGGAAAAATTCAAATTTCTCTATATTGATGAGTACACGAACCAGGCTAATGTAGACAGGGTAACGCTTGATAACCCACAAGGATTCCTATCTGTGGACCAGAACCTGCTTCTGTCAGCATCTTCATACCTAGCGTTATTGCATCTGGTTAATTTCTTTGAAGGATTTTTTTGGTTGGGCTTTGAAGATTTTGATGCAGTTGATAACCGAGGAATAATAAAGCCAGAATGAGTGCCAGCTATTGGTGTTCGTCGCAGAGACAGAAATGGCAGTACACGAGAGACCAATTGACCAGAATAAGGGCCGATTTGGGTGACAATTGCAATGTGCACAATAGGATCTTCTTGCATTCTTGTGAGTCTTTGTCTTTTTTGACGAGAGGAGAGTTCTACTTACTAACTTTATCAGTAATCGTGAAACTAGGAGGAAAACTTAACCTGCGTCAAGTAATACTGTCTACGGCAGAAGTGTTCCTGAACAGGTTTTTAACGCGCGCAACTCTAAAAGAGGTCAACGCTTATCTTCTGGTGACCACATGCATATATCTGGGTTGTAAGATCGAGGAGAGTCCTGTCCACATAAGGAACATCGTGAACGAGTCAAGAAATGCATGGCCAGAGTTCATACCGTCTGACCCCACCAAGCTCGCCGAGTTCGAGTTCTACTTGATAGAGGAGATGGACTGCTATATGGTGATACACCATCCTTACAACTCGCTAGTACAAATAGTCCAAGTTTTGAAGACTGGAGACTTCAAAGTGGGCATCACCAGTGATGAACAAAAGATAGCCTGGTCCATAGTCAATGACTCCTACATAACTGACCTGCCTTTGCTTTTTCCTCCGCATATCACCGCCATTGCCGCGGTATACATGGCCTGCATTCTCATGGATGATAATATCTACAAGAACCAACGCGTTAACAGTTTCATCAAGTTTCTGGCTGTTTCAAATGTGGATTTGGACGAGGTTATTGAGGCCGTCCAGGAAATGCTCACATTGTATGAGAACTGGAACGGTTATGATGAGATCAGCATACGAAACTCGCTGAACTTCCGAATTCTGTCGCTGAATAATGCATAAATGGAACAAGTGTCCCTATCATTATATGAAATATAAAACAATGGTATCATAAAATACAGGTTTATTGTTTTACCCTCAATACTATTACTAACAATAAACCAGATCTGTACAAAGATCCAGGGTTTCGAGGCTGTGCTTGGCCTAATGTTAGTCGTGCGTCAAAAGATTGTCTGAACGGCCAAAAAATTTCGATTACGTGTTTCGGTAATCAATGCACTCTCGAGGAGTGGAAAATCGCACTGCTACAGGCAAACGCAGTCTAAACTTCATTGAGGGTAAAGGCTGGTTTACAAATGAGTCAAGACGAAAAAATGGGCCTGAGACATCGCAGCAAAGAGTCGTCGCCGTTGGCGAAAAAGGTGGTGCCATCTGGCAAGGGCCTCGAGGACAAGACATCGAAAATCAAGCACAAATATTCCCTGGAGCAAACCCAAATTGCAATTTGCCTGCCTATTATGATTGGGCTATGGATTTTGGGCCAAAAATTCACGTGGATCAGCAAATCTTTCCACTTACAGTATCAAATCGGCGAAGGCGTGTATGAGGTTGGCTCAGAGGACCTGTATTTCGTGTTGCTATGGGTGGTGATCCACACTTTTATCAGAGCAGCCGTCATGGACCTAATCCTCGGAAATCTGGCTTCCTGGGCTAACATTCACAACGCAAAGGGCGTCCAAAGGTTTAAAGAGCAAGGCTGGTCTTTGATATATGGCTTGGTGTCGTTTGCATCGGGACTATACCTATACGCGAACTCAGACTACTTCCTTAATTGCGACGCACTCTACTTGGGATGGCCACAGGATCACCTTCCATTTCTGTTTAAGAACTACTACCTGATCCAGATGGGTTTCTGGATCCATCAGATTGTGGTGTTGCACATCGAGGAGAGGAGGAAAGACTACTACCAGATGTACTCGCATCACATCATCACGTGTGCTTTGATGTTTGCGTCATACTATCTCTACTTCCAAAGAGTGGGCAATGTAATCCTGGTGATCATGGACGTTGTGGATATTTTCCTGTCGCTTGCGAAGATGCTCAAGTATTGCGGGTTCACCAACGTGTGCGATTATGTTTTTGGCCTCTTCATGACGGCATGGATCATACTCAGACACATCGTTTACAACTACATCGTCTGGCATGCCTGGGCTAAGGCCAAGATACTTCTTGGTGACACATGCGAGGATCTCGCAAGACAAAACATAAAAAAGAGGATGTGTTACCACGGCTGGGAAATTGACTGCTTCGTGGGACTGTTGGCCGGACTGCAGGTGCTGTTTATCATTTGGATGTATCTCATTGCAAGGGTTGCCTATAAGGTGATGTCAGGCAAGGGTGCAGACGATGTTAGAAGCGATGACGAAGAATAGGGTGAATTTGATAGAAGGGTGACTAATTATCATCAGAAGATTTCAGTCAGGTGTCCATGATAATTCTATTGCGTTGGGCATATTTTATGTAGATACTCAGATGAACAGACTGGCATAAAGGCATATAAACATCGAAATAATTCCCCATACAGTCAACACTAGACTGAGGGTTCTAAGCTTAGAGCTCTTGAATATGCGTGCGTCATACTCTGGGTAATTGTCCTCGAGGGCCTTCACCAGAACAGGATCTGTGGAGTTGATAAGCTTGTAACCAAAAAGACCCGGTAAAATAAACGAAATGGCCGTAGAACCGGTTGCTCCCACAAGTGACAGGATCAGCTCGAAAGATTTCAAGGATATCGCAATCACGTAGGATGCAATGAGTATGGCTGTGGTCAGGATCAAGAACCTTTTTTCTCCAAGTGGGTTAGTTGCAGTCCCGGGCAACAGGGGAACCGCTTCGTCCGAGGCAGTTTTCCATTTTGTCTCAACCCAATAAGCAATGTTGTTAATGGAAATTCTGCACGGATGGAACATGAGGGGGAAGGAGATCAACACCATGAGCACCAGAAGCAGTTTGGCAAACCAGACGGCTCGGGTGTTCTCGTACATCAAAATAATGTTGCCAGTAATGGCATCTCCAAAGGGGAAATAACCCATCAGCCCCACACTCACGAACAAAGCCATGGCAACAGAAATAGAGGCGATGATGATTTTGTGGAGCCTGTATAGCGTGGGGGACTCCAACTCGTTGATGATGGAGTACATGTTTTGGTGACCAGTAAAGGCAAAAACAATGATGGAAAAGGTTGAAAAAATAGCCTTAAACCCTTCTGGACGCCATAAGCTGATATTTCCTCGGTTAGGAACATTTTGAAACCCAGACGGCAAACCAATGAAGAAGTACAGATACACGATAAACACGATGTAGCCAATCGCAACTAGAGCCACCACTGAAGCATATTTGAGAGAGTCAAGTCTTCTCAAATAACACAATGGAAGAACGATAACCAAACTTAGTAATATCCAAAATACCCGGGCCTGACCGTGTGTGAAACTATCGATCTCAACTATGGAGGGCATCAGGTCTCCTGTAAGTACTATGTATGACAACCCCACCCCAAAGCATTGAATGGCAATTGCAATGTCAAAAACCACGGAAAGTTGAGGATAAGTAATGGAGCATACTGTGAAGAAGTTCGATCCTCCTCTGGGCAAAAACTTCGAGCTAAGCACCTGAAGAACAAGACCCAGCCCGGAGGCTATTCCTGACAAGATCACTATCAGGACTCCCAACACCACTCCGTCTGTTCTGATGGCATATGGTATGGCTAATAGTCCAGCACCGATGATTGTGTTGAGGAGATTGACAACTGAAGAGTTGACAGAGGCACCAATCATTTTGCACAAAGACGTAATGAAAATTTGAATTGCCTCAAATCTTCCTGAACTCTTTGAATAGTCCACATATGCGAAATGGCTATCCATCGATTAGCAATGGGCTGGTGGTGGTCACGTGATGCAGATAACACCAGCATGAATGCATGCAAGCCATCTTATCCCGCTTGCATTGTTATTTTACCCTAGTGCAAATAACTTCACAGCCCACAAGAAAAACCATTGGAATCTAATTGCTACAGATCAACAACAACTGCACAGGATCTATTGAGCATAGTTGAACATTGCCTGGTCATTATGAGGGGAGTACTCACCAAGAAGCGTAGACGGATCGTGTCCAACGAAAACAGAAAGCGTGCGCTCTTCAGCTGCGATCGTTGTAAGAAACGCAAGACCGCCTGCAAAAGGCTTCATTCTGACAACCTTAGATATGACCATACTACTCCGTGCATTCAATGCTCTAGAAAAGGTCTGGAGTGTACAACCACGATACCCAGGAAGAAGAGGTTTGTGGGACCCGTGGAAAATGTCGGATTGCACTACAAATGTCTGACGAGTCTGCTCGCTGGATTATTTCCGGAAAGGGATATCTACAATCTTGAACATCTTGTTGAACTGGGGAAATCTTTCAAAATTGACATGCCTGATTTGGACGCTGAACAGGAGGAGGAGGAGGACGAAAACCAGAGTGACGAGGACTCCGATACTGGCGAGAATGGAAACAACCACACCGATCTGAAGCAGTCACTCTCTCACTCGATTCACAGAGATATAACTGTGGAAACGGTAAAACTGGAATCAAAGGTCGAAGAGACACCTGTTGAGCGGAGCGACAAACGGATAGATAGTGAGACATTGATCGTGGATAAAGGAGGAAATGTTCATTATATCGGTTCGACAGGTACCGTTGCTTTGTTGAAGTCGCTTTGCGATATTATCCTGCGAAAATCTTTCAACCTCAAACCGTCACAACCGTTGAGGGAGCTGAGAGACTCCAGACTGGAGACTATCACCAGCTCTCACAATGTTGGAGAGACCAATATGCCTTCATATCTCGCTGGTATGGATCTCACAGATCTTAAACGTCTTCCCATGTCGAACCTATTACCTAGGGAGCAGGCCGATGCCTTGGTTGATGTATTTTTCAAACACGTTCATCCCATGTATTTCGTGTTCATCGAAGCAAAATTCAAAGAAAAGTACGAGCTTTTCTGGTCTGAATTAGATTCTTACGATGAAACGTTCAAGAGCTCTCCAGAATCAAGATTGTCATCTGATTCTGGCGTGGTGACTACTTCGTCTCCTTCTCCCGCAAAAAAGCTGAGTCATACAGAAATTGGATGTATCTATATGGTATGGATCCTGGCGAATAGATACAACTACACGAAGCCTTATTCGAGAACAGACTCTTCTCAATTGGATGACTCTACAGTTGCAAAACTCATAGACATTATCAAGCTCACGTTGCCGGACATCGTGTTGACCCCGTCTGTCAATGGAATCAGATTGGTGTACTTGCTATCCGTTTTCCTTGCCAGCACCAAGGTGCGTGAGAGTGCCTGGATTCTGGTGGAGTTGGCGATCACTCAGGTGCGAAGTCTCGGATTGCACCGTACTAGTTTGCACGTGCAATGCAGTCCAACAATGGCAGAAGAAAGACAACGTCTTTTCTGGGCGCTGATAAAAACCAGGGTATTCTCCAGTTCCTCCTTTGGAAGAGTCCCTGGACTGAACGGCGAAGAAATGGACGTGGATATACCCACTCTGAGTGATCTAAAACCAGACGATCCGTTCAAGGTCTATTACAAACACAACCTGGAACTGTCCAAAATCATGTATGATATCATGATCACGAGAATAAGACTGAACTTGAAGTCAGATCCATTTTCTTTCTCAAACACAGAGCGTACGCTTTTGGTGAAGAAAAGACTTGATGCCTTTTGGCAGACTTTGTCACCAGACTGGCAAGACCCATACAGTCATCCGATTAGCATGTACAAGATCAAGATCAATGTATTCTACCAATACTACCATATCTGTCTGACATTGCCTTTCTATTTCCACTTCGCCAATAACAGCAGTCACCGCATTTCCAAGGGCGATCCAACCATGACTGTTCTAATCACTGGAATTGAATCAGCCTTCAAAATAGCAGAATTGACTACGCTCAATGATGAACAAGGTTTCTTCAACGGAACCCTTTCTAGTGATGTCTTCTTTGCATACAATGCAGTTCTGGTTCTTGCGCTTACCTACATTTTATTTAAAACAAACGGAAGTGCCAGCGAAAGTCTCATTGATTTCACCTATCTGGATACGGCTCATGGCATCAACCTCGCAAGTTTGCTGAATGCCCTAAATCTGGTCAGGAGAATGATTTTCAAGAATAGCTACCGCCTAAACGGTACTGCTGAGACTATCAGTGAGGTAATAGAAACAATTCTACAAGATCTGGGTATCGTTGATATTCTTATCCAGGAGTTTGGCGCCCCTGCGACAATCAATTTAGGAGACAAGTCCAGCAAGCAGCATGTTGAGTCTTTGCCAAAGCATCTTCCCTTGGACAATGACTTGAACCAGGACTATCCCGTTCCTGAGGGATTTCCGACAACGCATATTCTGTCAGAAATGCCGAACATTAATGCCCCCGCCATTGAAAATGCAATGATGAATCACAACGCCTCGTTACCCCAGGATTTTGTCGATGGCCAATTCATAGACATGTTGCTCGGCGATCTTTTCGGGAGTACAGGATCAATGGAGGCAGGAGACTTTGCATCAGATCCCTCGCTTTCATACTGGCAGCCATTATCGAGGTTGTTTTGAGCACTCTATAGGTATGGTCTTTTTGCAAGGTGCAATTGCGTCCCTCGTGCTTATCTGCAGGCCTTGAGCGTCATCGGGCCCTGATCTGCAGGGTAGCGAGCTGAACCTAATAAAACGTTACATATTGATCCAGTTGTTGGATTTTGATTTTCAAGACCAATTTCGAAATACTGTTTTCTTTGAATATATGTTTCCGCTTCCTAAATCAAAACTATCTTAGTATCCCTACAGTGAAATTTGCAAACTGAGTCGCGCGCTACTGATAATGCGGCCGGATGCATTAGATAAGGTGAAGTGATTTTTCAGGATACCAGTTCCTTTCAACTGCTTTTCTCTACACTTCTGAACTCTATCTCAAGATGAATATCCCGGAGTCAACATACCACAGCAATAGCTCCATGATACTGGACTCTCTGGATGCGGGTTTGATTGCACATATCTGTCGGTATCTTTCGGAGAGAGATATGCGAAGTTTCCTGCAGAGTCTCAGCAGTGGAGTGGAGCGACTTTTCAGCTCACCAAATTACTCAAAGTATCTCTTTTTGAGCAAATATGCACCTAAAGAGTTGATGTATGACCCAAGCGATACTACCGTGGGTAAGATGTTTGACCAGGTATGGACAAAGTCCATGAGGGATAACTGGATATTGGGCCAGACTATCACCTATGACACCCGGTCTTATTCTAATTACGTTGGAGCATGTGGGGTTCTTGAAACTGACGAGATTTCACACATGCATGACTGTTACTGGTTTCCTTCCATGCTCAAAGTGACTTTTCAGAAATATGGCGATGGACCTCTGTTTCTGAATCCCAATGGTGAACTCCTAATAGCAGTCAAAGAAGACGCTTTTTCGCTATTCCTCAAACTAGGAGTGAACGGGTGGAGGGTGCACCATGAAAATGGAGATAATAACAACGAATTTCTTATTTTTCCGACGATACCGCTCGTGCCAAGGCCGTTGGTACAGGATGTCAACTTCTTCCCGATAGAAAGCCCGAACGACTCAGCAATGATGATAATATTTCTAAAGCACTCAGTTCCAGGTGAGCGCTTTGTGGACGTATGTACAAGAAAAGGCTACTTTATTGCTTTAGATTCTAGAGGGGAGATGTGGGTAAATGCCTACGATAGCTTGCTTGCTCCATTGGTGCGGCTCAGGTATGATTTTGCTATTTCTTCCTGCATGCCTTTGAAGACGGATACACAAATTTCCAAAGTCACATCGATAGCCATGGGAAGTACATTTATATACTGCGTGGCCGTTGAGAATAAAGGATTTTTGTTCTTTCGTAATGGGCTCAAGCTGCATCACGAAACTTTCATCCCCAATCTGAGCAGTTCAGACATGAGACCTCTCTTCATCAGCTTCCAGAGCTTGGTTCTCAACTCAGAAAAAGACATTGTGGACTGGAAATTTGAAGAATCTACTTTGTTCTATATTGACCGGCAGTCATTTTTATTCATTGTGCCCATTACATTGGGAGTCACGTACTCCTCAATGGTTTACCAGAGTGAAGAACCAAACATCATCCCAATTAGAGATGTCTCGACCTTCAAGAAGCTCAGATGCCATCGGGATTTTGTTGTGATTGAGTATGATGATCGCCTATGTATAATTGACCATGATGAAGGCACATGGAGTGCTGGAATCGAAATTCCGCTAAGTTTGGGGACTCAAATCAAGGACATAACAATCGGGACATGCTCTACATGCCATAACCATTCCTTCAGCTACCTGGTCTTCTTGATTCTTGAAAATGGCCTCTTGATAAAGATACATGTCGTCAAAAGAGAGCACGTGGAATACACGATTCTGTGCCGACTCGCAGAGCGTGGAACTGAATGGAGACCTTTTCAACCTGGCAACCTTCCCTCGAACGCCAACTACCTCTCTAACATCGTGACACTAACGGAGAATGGTATTGTACAGCAAGTTAAATATTGAAAATTTCCAAAGGACGCAACCACATGTGATCAAATAGTCCTTATTGGGTTTATGTACATAGATTTGAAATCTGTTTTAAGGCTTGTCCACCACCTCGGTAATTTCTTTGAAGTTCAGCTTCACGCGGTCGACAACCTTGCCCTTAAGAACCTCCTCCGAGTCCAACTTTTCTTTTCTCATCTCCAACTCAAACTCTTTATTCCGGATCATATCCTGGTTGTTTAGAAATGTCTTTTTGAGTGCTTTGAACTGCTTTGGCTCCTGCGAAATTTGGAGACTAATCATCATCTCCCTGGAAACCGAATCTAGGCTTTTGTCAAGCGACTCCAGAACTGGTTTCCTTGCAGTATATGGGATATCCAGAAGATCCATATCGCGGAAAGACTCAATGCTTTGTCTGACCTCTTCAAGATCCAATAGCTTGGTAATTCCAAGACTTTCTCCATGTGGAATCGCATGAGGATGGGATGGTGTGATGCAATCGAGATCTACCTCCTTTCTCAAAACGTGATCTATGTCAACAGCAGAGAAAAATGCACAAGATTGCGGAACCTCGTCTATCCCCATCTGCTGGCAGAACATGGCTCTTGTCCATAGGTTGCTGATCTGCAATGCCAAAGCCGCACGATACTTATCTTCTGTCTTTACCAGATACCTGATCTCGTCATGAACCGTCAGACTCAGCCGCGCGTCTATGCCATAAACCTCGCAAAGATACTCCATGGACACCAGCAACAAATGCAAGTAGTCGACACCCGAGGATTGAATGGTCCAGTTTATCCTGGAAGGCAGAAACGTGTTCGACTTTAAGTTGTTCTTTTGTAACGCAGACGTGATACCAGCCCCAAGTACAGGAGTTCTGGGAACGTCCATTTCCGCGACCTGTTCTAATCTATTGAAGACAATGGACTCAGAGCCTCCATACCACATCTTCTTACCTTTCAAAACATCCTGGCGGCCTTTGGTGGACATATAGAGATTTTTGGCAATACCACTGGCCTGATCTTCACCAAGCGTAGGATTGAAGCTTTTAAGTAAAGATTTGGCGAATTTCACACCAGCACCATAGATTCTTCCGTAATTAAAGATCTTGGCCTCGTTTCTTGATATACCGAGAATTTTGGCTGTTTTTGAATGGAGATCGGTTCCCTCTTCTTTGGTTCCCTCAAGAGTCATCCAGCCAATGGCAGTTGCTCCGTGCATTTTGAAGACAGAATCCCCGACCAGACAGGCTATCCACAACTCTTCACTGTCAACATCAGCGCCTACAAATGAATACCCTGGAGGGGCACTGATCATTGATTTCAATTCAGAACCGAGTCTGTTCTTTTTGGCGTTCGAAGCTGTGAGCCAAGTCTTTTCAACAGCCCTTCTCGTGATCGTACCCATAGAAACGACCTGTGGAAGTATAATCCCCATTTTCGAGTCTGTGCCGAAGTTGAATGTATTGGAGCCATCGTTGTATACCACAAACTGATTCTTAATTCTCTCTCTGGAGCTTATCCAATAACTGCATGAGATGGTCATTTGCAAGAGATCCTCAGCCAGGGCATACTGAGACGAAAGCGTACCCTTCTCGTAATGTGACATGAAAGATTTGGCCATGATGTTGGTGGTTCTCATGGCTGGGCCATCGTTATGGGGCACTTTGAAAAACGACTTGGAGTTTAAGAGAGGCTCTGGTATTGAGTCTATCTCTTCCTCGTTGAGTGTAATATGTGTATAGTTTTTCTTTGCGTAATCTTGGGCTTTATCCATGTCAACCAAAAAGCACCAGCCTCTCTGGTCCAGCCAGTATATAGGCTGACCTTCCCATGATAGCTTAAGCAACAGAGGAGAAACCCTCGATTTCGGAGTGAGCTTCAGCTGGCCTTTAACGATGAGCTGTTTGTACCATTCAGGGTATCCCGGGAGTTTCTGGGATTTGTATGGCACACCTTTCTTCGTAAGCTTAGGAGGAGTAATCGTCCAATCCAGCTGAGAAAGCCATGGATCGTTCTCCCAAGGCTTCGTAGGATCTGTCCTCATTGCAACTGCTTCTTCACACAGTTTGTGCAAATTAAGCTCAATCTTCTTAACGTTCTCCTGGTACAACCGTTCAGCGGTTTCTATATAGTCATCCCACTTTCTCGTTGTTGGCAAGAAACTTTGCCCAATGTGCCTCAGAGCAGCAAAACTGACAGGATGAGGTGAAACTTTCCTGAACTGGGGATATATTTTGCACAACACCTTGAAGGTGGCATATACATCACTGGCACAGTACTTCATCGCTGCCTGAAAGTCCTGACGAATCAAATCCATGTCTTCCAAAGAGAACATATCCCTGACATCCTTGTCCAGTTCGAGCTTGCAGTAGAATGAAGCAACATGGGCCAACGAGTTCATGCTACTCGTCTGTAGCCAAGGGTCGTCTTTCACTAAAGAATCTCCAGTTTCGAACATATCCAGCGAGGGATTTTCCATGAGAGCCTGTAATTGCGAGGAGTCTGATATTTCATCTCTGATCTTGGCCAGAGACAACTCGTCTTTTTCTTCTTTCTCCTTTTTGGTTTTCTTCCTATAATTCAACCAAGTACCCCGCTGTCTAGAACACATACCAGACACAGCAACATGCAAAGCCATGGTATCCAAATAGAAGGCCTTAGAAGCTTTGATGTTGTACTCATCTTTAATCCTGGCACGGTCGTATGGTACGTTATGGCCCACTATCACCTTCTCGGTGGAATGTGTGTTCATAGGTATAAGGTGATCCATTGACTCGCTCTCTTTGGTTAGAAACGGCGACACCCAGCCATACCACGCCTTTGGAGACACGCAGGTAGCAATTATAGGGTAATCTGTCATTTTGTACATCACCTCCACGTCAAATACCAGACTATCCTCAAGAGGATAAGGCACAGATTCGGGAGGCTTCGAGTTGGTATATCGCACCCATCCGGATTTGAATTGCCAATTCGTTGGGATCTGCGGCAAAGTCTCTCCAATACTCATCAGAGTCTCGGTGAGATCCACATACTTCTGGGAACTGTGAACTCCAAGCCTGTGGAAATGCTCGTCCATAGATGACCCCTGGAGCTTCGGTAGAGGAAAGTCTATGGATGTATTGAGAGCAGCTTTCTTTCCTAAAAGACCATTGTGGTCGAGATGCAAGTGAGATAACTTTACTAGTCGCTGGTTTTTCCTGGAACCGATCTGGCTTTTTCTACCAGGAAATAACTGTTCTTGTATCCCTAAAGACAAATGTTGTATCCCCACAGGACTGATCCGTGGTTTTTCTTCGTTCGCCAGCGTTGCAAGACATCTTCGCTGGAGCTGCACAGTTAACCGACAGCGTCGGTGTATCATCAAAAGTAAAAGAACGCGTGAATATCGGGGCGTTGATATTTCTCTGACGAGTATTCAAGTATTTATACACGCTTTGCTTGTCTTATGTCTTCATTAGATATCTGCATGTGGTACTTTCGTGCACTGCACGATGGCACGGGAGACCCGGCCGTAGTGTGGCTTGTGCAGGCTGCCAGGCTGGTTGCAAACGGGGGTGGTTTTGACAGTCTCGAGGCCGCAAGAGCCTGGAACAGCAATTGGCTCAACGTTAGACGACCAATAATATTCGCATGATGGCTACCCGTTCCTTAAGTGATGACCAGGTACGTGATAATAAACAACGATTGGGTTCATAGGAGGGATGTGGGACTGGATCTGGTGAGATTGGTGATCTTGTCTTGTTTAGGTGACATAGGCATGATAAGGTCTAGGATCCAATTGAATCCTCTGTCTTCCCGATTTTTCCTCTCATTTATAGCACTTGTATGATGCTAACGATTCTATCTAGGTTGCTGGAGAACTCCGCAAGATGGAGGCATTCATTAAAAAGGAGGCAGAAGAAAAGTCCAAAGAAATCAAATTGAAGGCTGATGAGGAATACGAGATTGAAAAGGCGTCCATAGTCAGAGCAGAAATCAATTCCATCGATGTATTGTATGAATCCAAGTTCAAGAAGGCTTCGCTGGCCCAACAAATCACAAAATCTACCATAGCAAACAAGACCAGACTAAAGGTTTTGGCTACCAGAGAGCAAGTTCTCGATGATATTTTCGAGAATGCAGAGGAGGAGCTGAAAAAGATCAGCAAGAACGAGAAATCGTACAAGCCAGTTCTTGTTGGATTGATTGAAGAGGCTGTGCTGTCTCTTTTGGAGAAATCCGTCACCGTCAGGGTGAGAAAGGCCGATCTGGAGCTTGCCAAGTCTGCTGCCGAAGAGGCCTTGAAGAACTTTGAAGAGAAGGCCAAATTTTCTGCCACAATAACTTTTGACGAGACCAACTTTCTGGACCCAGAGATCGCTGGAGGAGTTGTTGTGATCAACGGCACTGGCAAGATCGAGGTGAACAACACGTTGGAGGAGAGATTGAAGCTGTTATCCGAGGGCGCTTTGCCAGCAGTTAGATTGGAGTTGTTTGGACCTTCAACCACCAGAAAGTTCTTTGATTGAATCAGGTGAAGAGTCTTGGTTTGAAGGACTGGAGAAGAATCGCGGAAGAGAAGTTCATGAAGAATCTCAAGAATCCCAAGAATCGGAAGATGGCTGCGCTAAAATCAAACAAAGGACATAAAGGTTAGCTTACCAACCATTATCTAGTTTTTCGTCAAAATTTCATCCTTGAACATCCTAAACATCTTCACTGCAACCAGTTCCGCTTGCGAGGACTGATCAAAAGGTCGTGTGATTCCGAAGACCCCAGCTAAAATTTCTGGCACTAGGTGATAAGTGTGTTGTAGACCAGGTGTTTTGTTGTATTGGTTATATATCATCCACCCGACTCCCCAGCATTACCTTGTATATAGAATTGCTGAAGGTCCTGGTTTGATTGTTCAGCTTCGAGTTTTACGTTTTGTTGGATCATGATAAGGACGTATATGGTACCATCCAGGATGCTTGCGAGGAATTTGTTTCGCTCTAGAGCAATGACCAGGTGTACGCCACAAGCCATACATAGCGTCTACTCAGCGACACAAGTTACCACATTGCCCATAAGCTTATATCGGTCTATACACAGGAGCTCGCGAAGCGGACAAGGCGCGACATCATTATACTCATCAACAGCATCAGCATCTTCACATACTCAAGCACATTCAGAACCAGATCACTTATACCAGGCAATAGCACCTAACGATTCGTTCATCAGTTGCACAATATTTGACAAAGATGGAAAAGTTGTGGCAGTGTCGAAAAAATTCCCCAAGACAAAGTTTCTTCAAGAGCACAATCTGTTCGCCAGAGACCTGCGAAAGATCGACTCTTCAGCGGTGGATGTGGTGCCGATGGTTGCGGCCAGAGAGAACTACTTTCTCGTCAATTTGCTACACATTAAAGCAATCGTGAAGAAAGACATGGTGATGGTGTTTGACACATCCAATCAAGATGCTGCGAAGAAGCTGGGGTTGTTCATGTATGACTTGGAGTCTAAACTGACCACCAAGATCATCCATGGAGCAAGTTCTGCTGGTCAACCATACGAGTTCCGCGCTTTGGAGAGTATATTGATCAACGTAATGTCATCGTTGGAGACAGATCTCCAGGTCCATCTTTCGCGTTGTGGAGCGATATTGTCTGCGCTAGAAGATCAGATTGACAGAGAAAAGCTAAGGGATTTGCTGGTATATTCCAAGAGTCTTTCCAACTTCAACCAGAGATCACAGCTGATCCGCGACGTTTTGGACGAGCTTCTGGATAACGATGATGATCTCGAAATGATGTACTTGACCTCTCAGATCAACCCCAAGGCCAAGAGCAGCGAGTCGGAGGTTACCGTCACGGGCGAAAGCAAGTCCGTAACAGAAAACCGTGAATTGGACACTGCTGACTTGGAGATGCTTCTAGAAGCTTACTACAAGCAGGGAGATGAATGCGTGCAAAAGGCAGAAACGCTGATTAACGATATTAAGTCCACGGAGGAGATCGTCAACATCATCCTGGACGCCAACAGAAACTCGCTGATGGTGTATGAGCTAAAGATAACCATATATACTCTGGGTTTCACTGTTGCAACTGCATTGCCAGCATTCTACGGAATGAATCTCAAGAATTACATAGAGGAATCAAACTATGGGTTTGGAGGGGTTGTTGCCTGCTCGATTTTGTGTGCTGCTGCCATTACAGTGTTGAACTTCAGCAGATTGAGGTCAGTACAAAAACTGACAATGATGGTTCCCGGAACACCCCACAAACAGTTCAAGGCAGAACGCGATTTGATGACTAAAAAGGCCCCGGGCCAAACCCTGCCACAACCCAGGGATCACCACCGCTGGCGGTTTAGCTTGTGGAAGAGACTCAGTAGACACAGTCTTGGATACATGAGACGGATGTGGTATATGAAAAGGCGAAATGGCTACGCCGACCCCAAACAGAGAGACATGATATGGAGGTGGCTGGTCAAGGAGCCCAATGACAAATAGAGCGATAGAAATAGGAATTGGAATTTAAAAGCAGTTGTATTGGCATTGATCTTTAAATCGATATCTTTACCCTATCAGGCTCCCATTAAAGTTTACGCGCACACGCTCAAATTTCAAACTCCCCGATCGGGTAGCCAAGAAAGTTTAAACAGACGTGCTAAGCCTAAAAATCGAACATACTCTTTAGGAGTGTTCTCTACAGCTGGAATGGGCCGTAGGTGTTCCGCGATTTCCTAATTGCAGTTCAATATTCCGATTGTGTCTCGAGCCAACTTGTTTTTTGGTTTGTGTGTTCATATCCAACGACTCCGCCTTCTGTTGTATTGCAGATCACTTGGTGATACGCGCTACTGCAAAGGAGACCACAGGGCCCAGGGAGACTTCTGGATTGGCTCATTCTCCAACAATAGTCTTTTTCGATTCCAATCGATCTGATTGTTAATAAGGCGGAGCTGAAATTGTTTGATAAGTTATAGGTGTTTTTGAAGTTATTTTGGTTATTGCGTCTAGACCAGTTCTACTGCAAGAATAGATAGACAAGACACACGTTATACAGTGGAGTCTGTTTTGTCTTTAACCTGGTTATTGCCTTCTGGTATAATTGTTGTTACGATTGCCGTTGAGATTTTTGCTTATTGATCTCTCTCCTGATACACTTTGCCGATGTCAAATTACGTCGCGGCAGCGGCAGCCGCAGCCTCCTCTCCGGGAGTGACGAACAGTGTGCATCTAGATTCGCTCGATGCCAGAATCGTACAATATCAGTATGGACTGCTGAAATTGTCCCGATATGTTGAGAAGATACGTGAATTGCGTGACATTTGTCGGGAAAAAGGCCCCGAAACCGTTTTTCCTATCCCCACATATCCCATGCTTCTGAGTGGGTCCATTTTCAACCTCAGCGATAATATCTTCAGGAGGAGCGAGATCCTGATAAATGGTGGAAAATTCAACCCGGCCCAATCAGTGGATCCTCCTACCAATACTAATTCAGTGAACTACGACATAATGGAAAACGCTACCAATTACGATACCACAAAGCTCATTATCCCAGAGTCGAAGAGATCGTTCGAGTCATTGAGATTGTTTGAGCATCTGATCATCAACGCTCACCAAATATATTCCAAAAAGCTCCAACAGGCGTTGCAGGAGAGAACTGCCTGCAGAGTCCCCGATTCAGCTGGATATCCGCAGACGTTCGACTGGGCTGAGATATCGGATTTGCTGCAGCCAGTGGAGCTTGCTGTAATTCCATCATTCATCTACGAAACGACCCCAGAAAACTCCAATGATGCGGAGGCAGTGCGGCAATCAATGAGAGACTCAGATTTGAAAGTATTGAAGGCTGTGACGGAGTCCGTTGACGTCTCGCTAGCTACACTTAGAGACTATCTTTCGATAATGTGCACTTGCAAAACCAAAGAGGTTCTTCTCAAGGCTCCACATGCCAGCTATATGATGCACCGTGGGTTTGCCATTTTGCTAAGACTGGCCGACCTCTACGCGGTTTTGAGAAGGATTGGAAAAAGGGTGTATCTGTTCAACTATCATCATTTCCAGAACTACGTTCGACTAGACGATGGGCTTCGGCACGCGTTGGCCGTAGTGACGGCTTATTTCAATCAGCCGAAGAAGAACAACGTTCTGCTGGCCAGTGTGACGAAGTTAACTAGACAGGGTGCCTACGCAATGGTAAGGTCTGATTCGACTCTGGCCATTGCCAAGCAGGGAATAGAGGCTTGCGCTTTGATCACGGCTATGAACGAATCGCTGAAGAACCTGGCTATTCGGTGGACTGATTTAAACAAAAAGAACTTCAACTTGCCCAATAAAGCCCAAATGAGGGACCGGTTGAGAGTACAGACGGCTGAACTAAAACGCCAGTCCAGCCTGATTTCTCCGGATGGAGGAACGGCTAGAAGACTAGAGGCCATGTATATCGACCCTGAGAAAAATAAACAGGAGATGGAAAGGCAGTCAAAACTGCAGAAAGAGAGAGAAGATGCTGCCAAAGAAGACAGACAGATGAAAGAGGCTGAAGAAAGAGAGAATGTGATCCAGCGCAAAGAGATGATTGCACTCAAGGCCGAGGAGAGAGAACGGTATCTTCGTGAAGAACTATCACGCACATCGTCTCCTTTGAATGGTACGCCAAGCAACAACCTCTCTAGGCGATCGTCTATTAGGTCCAGCTCGAGCGGATCATCCAGAAGCTCGTCCCTGGTGACTGCACCATCTCAACCTGAGACCATCAAGAGATCGAATGGTTCTCTCACGAGGTCAGCATCTCAAAGATTTTCCCCCACCACGAAAACTTCCGGTCTTGCCAGAAGACATTCTGTGTCTCTACATCCTGTTCCTGCTGAGCCGGAAGAATTGTCGACGTCATCTTCAGTTCGATCTTTGTCACCCTCGCATTCGAGCTCCGCATCATCTGCTAGTTCTACAGGAAATATATTCACTTCTCCCACAGCATTGCGCCGACAGAACCCTGCCAACATCAATGGTGAAGGTGCCAAATCTGCAGTGGCTGGTGCTATGACAGCGTTCCCCAAGACAAATATTATTCGCGAGACTAAACAACCATCGTTACAAGCAAGAATGGCCGCTGCGTCTGTTCCCGCTGCTCAGAAAGCAACCAATGGGAAGCCACTTTCCGCTCAGCAAAGGCTCCAGAGGCATATCATGAATTCGACTCTCAGAGGTGAGATGACGACCAAGCCTATTGTGGATGTACCAAGAGTATTGTACACGCCCTCGGCAAGAGCAGGAATTGTGAATGGTTCAAGAACAAGCTCCCTGCAGGGATCTCTCGGAAGAACAGCTGGAAGCTCTGGAAGCAGTCGAACCAGTTCTTTGGCCAGTGGCAGAGATTCAGTTAGTCCTATCAACTCGTTGAAATCGGCATCGGCAGCGGAATTGAGACATGCGCAGCCACAGCAGAACAGAAGCAGATCAGGCTCGATTCAAAGCGTGCAGAGTATTCAGGAGGAAAGCATGGTTCAGTCTGCGTTTCCATCTCCTACCAGCTCTGCTCCCGCTGTGGTTGTGTCTTCGCCATTGGTGGAAAGAACCAGGAGTAATAGTGCCTCAAAGAGACCAGCTGGAAATATCACCAAGATCGAAGAGAACACGCCGAACATATTTCTGGTCAAGAAAGAAGGCCAGCACGTACCGAATACGTCATCTCCAGGATCGTCTATTCTCATCAGATCTCGTGCTGGCTCAATTGCTAGTTCTCTTCGCACAGATACCACTGCTGAGAACGAGCATACGCTTACGGAGAGCAATCATACCACACCGGTAAAGAAGGTGAGATTCCTCGGGGTTCCTGAATATTCTGAAGCCGAAGATGCTCCTTCGCCCCAGAAAAAGAAAATGTGGGCCAAGGCACCACCAGTTTTCAGGTTCAACACCCAGAAGACAGTGGTGGACAATACGCGCAAGAAGGAGAGACTTTTCACTGCCCAGGAAGGCCTCGCTTTCAGAAAAAATACTCATACAGATGAATGGGGTGGATTCAACAGAAACAAGGCAAAACAACCGGCTGTTGAGGCTAACGGCAAGGTTTCGATGATGAGTTTGGTTACTGAAACTGCTACTCCCACTCCAACCATACCGGTTCCAAAGGGTAAATTGACACAGCTATTCAAAAGAAGGTGAAAAATTGAAAAAGGTCCAACGATAAAGCATCAAGCATCTGGAATTAATATTCTTTATAGCCAATTCACCACTCAGATTATAAGTCCATTTAAACAGACCCACACTAACAGTTGGACCTCGGTTCCTGATCGGCACGGTACCAGCCTTCCGAGGACGCGATGCCATTGCAGCCGTTTTTTTAAACATGGAGGATCCCACCATGTGCTTTCCTCAGATGTACTGGAAGGATGAAATTATTACTTAATCATGCACTCAAACTCTTGTTGGCTGAAAATTTGCCTCTTATATAAATATCACCCAAATCCCCACCATCAGCCATAATTCGCCCTCCTTCACTTTTCGACTTGTCACAAGCAAAAGGTCGTGTACTGGAGAGTAAACAAACGCGTCGCGGTCAATTTCACCGGTGCACCCTTTCTTAATCACTATCCGTGTTTATAACAAGACATTGAACTCTCTTGCTTTTCTCTTGGCCAACCCTGTTTTTGTTGTCGAGTGTTTTGAAAGACCGGTCATGTCTTACGTGTCCAACCAACTAAGGCAGCCGTCCTTCACGGCTTCGTCGCCTTCTTCGTCACGAATGCTGCTCAAGATTCTTTACACCTTCGACGATAAAACCACATTTCTTGCACGGTCCACCTCGCAAGTGCCCGTTCGCGTGATACCCATGTCGATACCCAATATGAAGGAACAGGTCATGATTGGTGCATACGATCTGAAGAAATGTGTGGAACTGATTGTGAACTCGAGTCCCGAATACTTCCAGACCAACACGGATTTTGCGCTTTACTCGCGAGATGTCTCCGAAATGGAGGAACCCCTGGTTGGTCACGGTCTGATGTCCAAGTTGTTTGCCAAGAAAAGTTATAAGCACGGAGATATCCTGGTTTCTGGAAGAGTTTGCCAGAGCTTCGCTTCCATCTTCAACAACAGCAGTGCTTCATCCACCCTGGAGGTGAGACTGAGAATAACACCAGTGAGGTCAGCTGCTCCAGTGGGACAATCGCCTGTTGACGGTTCAAGTGTGGACTCACCAGAAAGTTTCCAAAACCAGCGGCATCAGATATACGAGAACAGTCCGGAAATAGAAGACCCCTCTGATAAGCAGAAGAAGAAGCTTTTGGCCAGAGTGGGCCCAGTCAAAGCTGCAAGAACCCAGTCGCTGCCGTATTTTGGAGACAATATTGCTGTTCGGATAATGCAGGCAGATCAGAACAATGCGTCTTCTTCAACTGCCAACAACGTTGCAGACAGATTTTCAGGGTTTGAGAAGCTCTTGAGCATCAAACCTAAACCAGACGCTCAAAAGAAGGGCTCAAGTTCGAGGACGAAATCGACCTCACCACCAAAGTGTGTGAATTGCACGTGCACTGAATCCAGATCATGGAAGTATTACAAGGAAGGCATATTTGAGTTTGGAAACTCTGGTCTGCTGTGCCATGATTGCAATGTGTTGCATTTGAAGAATGATCTTGCTGGTTTGAGAAAGAAGGGTAAGATGGCTTCAGCTGGACTTCTAGATGATGCCTATAGGAAACATGCTCCGAAGAAAAGGCAGAACGACGACCTGCCAACTCCCCCAATCGCCAAGTTTAGAGGTGCTGGAAAGAGAGCGAAATCCATATACGACCCTCTGAGCAGTTCTTCGATGATGAACTCATCTTCACCTATGTTACAAAACCAAAGTTCCGAGGATGACATGCTGAAGTTCCAGCAAAATCCGTTGACTGACATAGATCCATTGCCTAGTAACAGAAGATCATCCGTTAGATGTGACTCAATTCAGGACGACAATGCCAGCGATCGTACCATGGATCATGATGATGAAAACAGACCGCTGGATGCTATGAAACTCAACACCACACTAATCAACTTCGATGTCGACGATGTCAGCAATAAAGAAAACCAGCAGCCTGACCAGCCATTCATGATACACGGACACGAGATTACGCCAACGTTGAACAGGATATTGCAGTCCATAGGTGAGGTATCTCCCGGATCACCAAGCAGACGGGGAAATCAGGAAAATTCTCCAAACAGCTGGCTGAACCTCTTTACCCATCGTGAGGAGGACGAAGAAGATGACGATAACTTCGCAAGGCCCTCCGCTCCTCCAAAACTAGACCTGAGAGCGGAGATGGTTTCCAACTCGAATGCAGTCAACACCGAAAAAACCCCTCTGGACAGATTTGACATAACGCCAAAAGACATAGAAACCGGTCAGACAATGCCTTGCAGTACCACTCCCTCAGCCAGCACAAACACAGACATCAAGAGGATCAACATGGCCAGCATGCCATCTTCACCGTTTTTTACGGTGCAGAGCGATGATGATCCTCGCCATCAAGAAGGTGGCCAGTCCCACATGGGATTGTTAAGCAGTAATGGAAAGCTCGACCCGATCGAGAACTGGAGCCAGTTCTCTTCCCCAGCAACGGAGCAAAGCCATCATCCTCAGAAATAACTGAGACATTTAATGAAAGTCACTCGCTACAATGGATTAAATTATCATGCTTGAGCGCTTTGTAGATTAAGGTCGTTATGTTGCAATATTGGATAACTGGAAATCTGCCGTGGTGATCTTGGAGCGATCACACATCGACCGGAAAATTCCGCCCTTCATCCTGAACAGGTTGATCGGCTTATCAAACTCTATTATCTCGCCCTTGTCCAGAACAAGGATCTTGTCATAGTTCAGAATGGTCTTGAGACGGTGGGCAATGCAAAGAATGGTGCACTTTCCAAACTCATTAACGATGGTCTTCTGGATCAGCGAGTCGGTTTCGTAGTCAACCGAACTGGTGGCCTCGTCCAATATGAGAAAGCGAGTTCTGCGGACCAGAGCTCTTGCCAGGGCAATAAGTTGCCTCTCTCCGAGGGAAAAGTTTGAACCATCGTTTTCGACAATTTGGTCGAGAGCAAACTTGTGGTCGTGCTTCTTGGCCTTCACGAAATCAATCTCATCTTCTGGGATCAATCCCGAGCGTCTGAGTGAGTCGTAAAGCTGATCGTCCGAGAGCTGCGAAAAGGGGTCCAGATTTATTCTCACAGTGCCCTTGAAGAGAACTGGATCCTGTGGAATGATTGAAAGGGCAGATCTCAAGTCGTGCAGTCCAATCTTGGACACATCGACTCCGTCAATGGAGATGCTACCACCATCCAGCTCAGACAAACGGTATAAGGCAGTCATTATGGAAGATTTCCCAGCGCCTGTTCTTCCACAGATCCCGATTTTTTCTCCGTCCTTGACGGAGAATGATAGGTTTCTCAACACCAGTGGGAGACCAGGCCTATAAGCTAGCGATACCTGATTAAAGTCAATGCGGCCAGTGGTGGGCCAGTCCTGCGGAGGGACGTGCGGCGGCTGAGAATTATATGCAGCTTCCTGCGGGAGGTCAAGTGCATATTCGCACATTCTCTCCACCGAGTCCAAATGGTTTTCTAATTGTGTGAGAGATTTAATACTCACAATCATCTGGTTGGAGATTTGCATGACATATGACACCAGTAGACCAGATGCAGAGGCACTGATTTTGAACACATGGAACACACACAGAAGTGTGATTATGATGTTGAGGATTGCGGAGACTCCATGCAATGACATTCCCAACCACCGCTGGTTGGAGTTGGATAGGAAGTACGCTTCGTTCATCTTATTGATAAGCATGGTCCCCTTATTCACGAACTTTTCCTCCATATTGTATGCTTTAATGGTCTCGTTGCCGTTCAAAACCTCGTCAAAGTTGGAGTAGACAAGGGATCTCTGGACACTCTCGATTCTTTTGATGTCTCTTGCGGAGGCTTGGTAAAAGTTGATCATACATACGAATATGGCAGCGATGAAGGGGAGACTGATGGCAAACCAGGGCAGATAGATCATACACATGATGAATATCCCCGATATCAGGGCGCCCGAATAGACTAAAAGTCGTGCCTGTTCTGCAATTTCGTTATCCAAAACGTCTGTATCTCTGGTGAACCGGTTCAAGATTCTACCCATGGGAGTGGTGTCCATATAGGCCATTGGTGTGTGCACCATCTTCTGCAACGCCTTGATATTAAGCCATCTGGAAGCCTCATTAGCCACATACACAATAAGACAGAACTCAAAAACAGTGAAGAGAACAAAAAGCAGCGTGAACATCACATACAGCCCATAGTAGAACGACTGGGATCTCTTTGGGAACTCGTTTTCAGTCCAATAGGCCAGCCATACATTCGAAAACAGTTGGCAAAATGTCGTGCAAATCATCACCACAAAAAGAAGAGGGACATAGAAAAACAGACCCTTTTTGCCTGTTCCGAGCTCTATGTATTTCTTGATCAATAAGATGGGGATTGCACCTTCTGAGCGGTTCTCTTTCTGGATCAGTACACCATCTCCCGTAGCAAATTCGTACTGATGAGCTTCCGACTTTTTGCTTTTGGTTGATTTGATAGTTGCAGTCGTACGCACTTTCATTAACTCTGAAGGGACTTCCGGTAAAATCTCCTCTTCCTCGAGGTCCTCTTCATCGTCCGACTTGCTATCCAGTCCAAATCCCATCAGATGCACAAACCTAGGATTGCGTCTATTGAGCTCCTCAACAGTACCAACATCGATGGAACCGTCTCCATTCAAAAAAACAATTCTATCAGCGGTTCCAATTAACGAGAGCTGGTGAGTAGCCAACACCCTGGTTTTCTGGGCCAATATTCCGTTGAAGCACTCTTCCATGATGTGCCTGCCTACACGAGCATCCACAGCACTCAGAACATCATCCAGCAAAATTATATCTGTATCAGCATATACAGCACGCGCAAGGCAGATTCTGGCCTTCTGTCCACCGGAAAGAGTGACTCCTCTTTCGCCAATCTCTGTGTGATCACCCGCTTCAAGCAGGTCTAGGTCGCTAGTCAGAGCACACGCTGCTATCACACGTCTGTACTTCTCAAGTACGAAAGGCTGGCCAAACAGAATATTCTCTCTTACAGTGGTATTTTGGATCCATGGTGCTCCACACAAAAGCTGTGATCCGCGTATAGTCACCTCGCCCTGTGTTCTGGGCATTACTCCAAAAATCGCAGACAGAAGCGACGATTTTCCGCTTCCTATCAGTCCTGTGATCACCACGAACTCGCCCGATTTGATGTCGAGATTGATATTCTGCAGGCCACTAAACTTGCTATCAGAGGTAGGAACAGCTGTGTCTGTGATCTTCTCTTCTGGCTTTTCCGCGTACGAGGTCCACTCAAAAACGGCATCTTTTATCTGCACAGAGTGCTCCTCATTGGGATCAAAGGCCAGTTCGTGAAATCCCGGATCTTCGTCCTCCACCTCGCTAGCCTGCAAATAATCTCTGACTCGTTCGAGAGCAATCAGGGCATCAGACGCAGAGCTCATGGCAACGGGAAAGAGGGAAATTTGACCAGAAAGCAGGTTGAACAGAGTCAGCGAGGCAAAGACGTTGGCGGAGCCTTTGAGACCATAAGCACCAAAAACGGCCACAAATCCTACCATTGAACTGAGAGTGGGTGAGCAAATCGCAATGGCAGTGATAAAGTTCCTCATGACCTGCATTTTTAGCAAAATGTTCATCTCCGAAGACCTCAATCCAGAGATGAGTTTTTCATAAGGAGACTCCCACGAGTAGTATTTGATGATTCTCATGTTGATCAGCAGCTCCTTTATGTAATTAACACGAGCATCTGTGTATTTGTTGGCAGCCTTTCTAAACTTAATGAGAGGTCTGTTTCCGTAGGCTATAGAACCTGTGGTGAGAAAAAAAAGTCCAATTCCGGCCAAAGAAGGTGCTCCCAAATACACTATGAGCAGCACCAATGTGATCACCAGTCCAACTGGCAGTAGGAGTATGAAGGGGAAGAAATTGGCTGCAAGATCTATTCTTGACAAATCTGCCCCTAAAAGTGCAGTGATTTTTCCGGGAGGAAACTGGTGCTTGGACCTGGAGTTTAGTCTAAGAGACTTATCCAAAAGAGCCTTGGTCAGCACAGCCTTGACCTCAGCACCTACCAGGCACGCAGAATGGAAGAAATGGGCAATATTAATGCCTGCGAAGAAAACCAAGAAGGAGGAGCAAATAGCATAAGCAACACCTTTGCCCAGGTGATACGGCATTCCAGAGGAGCGTTTATGGACAAACGCAATCAGTGCTCTAGCAAGCAATGGATTCAGTCCATTCGCTATATCAGCAAGAAACTTGTGCAGAATGGGAATGGAGTAGTCCCAGCCAAAAGTATCCACCAGTGCCCAGAACACAATCATTTTTGGATACCTAAAGTCTGAATATTCCAGAACATCGTCACGGTCCAAACGTGCCAATTCGACAGGCGTGGGCTCGGTCTGCTTTTTCTTGAGATACTGCACCTTGGCCTTCTCAACTCGCACACGGAAATTGCGGTCAAATGTCCTGTATCTATTTTCCACGTCGTATTTTCCATCAACAACAAACAGATCGTCCGGTTCCAGAGTCCGCATGTAGCCCACCTTCATTAAAGGTAGTAACCACAGGAAAAACATGTCGGATAGGATGCTGCCTCGACGAAACGGAAATGGTTTCCTTTCTTCTGGAGTCGGTATGGGAGGCAGTTTCCGCGGAAACAGTCTGGTCAACAGTCTTTTCTGGGGCCTCAGCACAACGCTGCTTGCGGCCTCGCTATCAGCAACGCTCCAGGAGTCTGGGGCATCGTGGTCGTCGCTAGAGGAGGACCCATTAAGCTTCTTCTCCGTAGCACCCATCAATGTTTTGAAAACGTTGGTCTATATTTTAAAGTATTATCTTGAGACCTTATTCAAATGTCAAAGGACATGCTAGTGATATTTCTCAAAAGATGACCAAGTCAACAAGGTAGTTTTGGACGGAGTATATTATTTGAGCCCACCAAGGGGCATTGGGCATTGGGCATTGCGGTATGCACCGTCTGCACGGTCGGCACGATACGGGCACTGGTTATGCACGTCGGACGTCGGTGAATTACCTTAAAAGAGGAAGAAAGTTGGGAGGCAGCCATGAATGGGTAAAATTAGAGATAGATGCAGATAAGAGGCGGGGGAATGATAGATATTGCTATGTGAGTACCTGAGGGTAATATATTTTGTGGAAATTGTTGTGTTTTTGGTGATTTTTACGGTGGAGTTTAGAAGGGGATTGAACGCGGCCTTTGCTTGGCTAGCAGATATCAGGTATGTGATACCTGATATTTTATATCTGATGACCTCATTATGCTATCTCTGACTTTTATTTGTAAGAATTGCCATTGAAGCAAGTATCCACCCGAGAAACTGAATCGCACAGTGTCAAGAACATCAATTGTTATTCATTTCTCTCTATTCCTTGCACAATGGCCATTATCCCTTACAGGTTCTCTTTCTCATTCTTCATACTTTATAGTCTATTATACATCTACATTCCCCTAAAAGCATTGTTGCTTGCCCTTCTACGACCCTCATATATCTGCTTGGACTTTCCACGTCTCTGTGAAGCCTCTTCGTTATCAGAGCCGTCTTCAAACTGAACCTTCTTAGCACGCTTCTCCTTTTGCTTGGGCATGAATGTGAGTTCAGCCTCTCCACGTGCAGTTTTGCGAAGCCTCTGATCCTTCTTGCGATCGTGCTCTGCAGCATCTCTGTTGCTCATACGAGAGACCTGTGCACCGAAACTTCTGTCCTTTGGCTGGTGGTTCTTGGAAACTGTGTTCTCTGCTGCAGCATCAAGAGGAGTCATGGAGGCCATTAGTTTGTCCGCTTCTTCTTCCAGCTGTCTCTCACGCGACTTGAGCTTTCTCTGCTTCATGGCATCCTTAACCCGCGCCTTCTGCTCCTCTCTCTCTCTTTCTTCCTCGGAGTCTTCTCCCTCACTTTCGCTTTCCTCCTCGCTCTCGCTGTTGTCACCGTTTTTGGGCTTGAATTTTTCCTCGTCAGACTCCTCGGCTGCAGTCAGATTTCTCACAGATCCAGGTGTCTTGACAGGATTCAATTGCTTATAATCATGAGACTCCTCGTCAATCTGGAACATTGGATCCTCAAACATTTCCTTGAAACGGTCATCGTTAACAGCACTCTCAGCAGCCTCGTCACCAAGCTTCCGTTGCAATTGTCCAACAACTTCCTTGTTGACCTTGACTTTTGTCCTGCTGCTGGCACCAGTGGTCCTGATTCTGGATTCTCTCTCCTTCTCGATCCTCTTCTTGATCTCTCTGTCTCTCTGGTCTTGGTACGAGTTGGGGTTGGCAATGAGATTGACCTTGTCGTAGAGCTCGCTATCAATGAAATAACCGTGCATGTATGATCTGAGCACTTTGGTTCCAACCAAATGGGAGATGTTGAGCTTGACAACGTCCTGTTTCGTGACGAAACGATAGTTCGAGTAAACCGTCTCGCTTGGCTTCTCCTCCAGTTCTTCGGTAACGTTGTCAAGGAACGAACACCAACGTGGAGATGGTCCCAGCGCTGGAATATAGTATGTGTGCATCGCAATTCCCTCGTTGGCCATGAAGAACATTCCAGAATCGGGGATGTACTCAACATCGTTGATATCCACACTGGGCTCCATTGCCGCGAACGGCTTTCCGTCAAACCTATCCCATACTTTGGCTATCCTCTTGTCACTGGTCATGATCTTGTCGGAATTACCTGAAGAATTTTGGTCCAACCAGACTATTTTCTTCACCTCGTAGCCGTAACCCTGGTCTTTGATCACAGAAGGCTGCGAGTTACGCAGATCGTAGATGATGGCTTTACCGTTAGACGTTCCACAAGCAAAATTCAATCCGTCTCTTCTGAAGGCAACACTCGTTACTTGGTCACCAGCATTCACGTTGTACCCATCCACAAGGTTCAGCTTGGCTACTCTCTGCCTGGCCCTTGGGTCCCAAAACTCAACGGTACCATCTTCAAGACCAGCAGTGAAAAGCCCATGCACTTTGTTGATATCTGTTGCATTTACACCTTTTTCTGTTTCGAGCTCAAAGGGTTTCATGAACCTTCCGTACTCCAAATTCAAACGATACACCTCATCACCAGAAGCACCCACATACAGATCACAGTTCTGTTCATTGTAGGTGAGACACCTTCCGAATTTCGGGATTCTCGTTCTATAGTGCATTCCACCCTTGACCTGAAATTCAATGGACCTATCGTTCTGAAGATGCACGGATTTTGTCCAATCTTCGGACAGTATTTGGAAGTCAACGTTCTCACAATCGGTGTGTCTCTCGAACTTCAGCGAAAGATTCGAAAAGTCGTAAACATGGATCTGCGGCTTGTAGGTACCCGTGGCCATAGCAAAATTTCCATCTGGAGAAACTTTGATCTTGTTTGAGGCTTCGCTGAACTCAAAGTCCTGGATCAACTCGATTCTATTCTGATAATCCGCATCGTTCTTGAGAGCTCTCTTCCTCTTCCTGGCGATCCAGTCCGGTAGGGATCTCGAGATATTGGAACCAGACACCTGATACACCGATGTATTTCCGGAGCTTGTCGATTTCAAAACCATGTCAATTCAGTGATTCTGGGTTTGTCGAATGTAGGAGAACAAGCCTGTTCTTTCTGCGTGAAACTTTTGGAAATTAATTTTTTTTGGTTCTGTGCAATGCACTACTCTTTGACGTGGATGCGGTCATGTGATCTCTCGAGGATATATTAGTACGTACGAAATATCGGTGGATGTTTTTATATGTTTCAGTAAAATTGTTGTTTCAAAAAGGTCTATTCTCTAGATTAGTGGAAAGAGGATTTTGATTCAAAATTTCGATTATTTGACGGAGATGACTGAGCTAATCGGAGCATTTGAGCCTGAGTCACCATCTCTAATTGCAGATAATGCAGGATCAATCTTGCATTATTCAATATTTCCACATAATCGGTAAAATTGTGAAAAATCGTAGCAAAACTATGCCAATCTCTCAGAATTCACAAGAAGGCATATTACGAGATATAATCGTATCTTTAAAAACATAACATGAAGTGATCAAACTCGTACTAATACTTATGGATAAAACTTTAAAAGAACGCTAATAGAAACAGGGGGGGGGTCATATAATATATAGAAAAAACCACAAAATCACACATGAGGTTTCATTAACACTGAAGAACGTATTTGGAGGCATATTGACGCAGCAAGATGGAAAAAACTTGAAAACATCGGAATGCCCCTCAAATACCTGATCAGCGTGGAGACGATAACCAAAAAAGGCTAAGACTGAACATATTCCTTTTGGTTAGATTGGCAACAATTGCAGACATCAGTTGCCATTGTCCAACTTCATTCTCTTGAGATCCCTTCCATTGGCAGGTGATCCCTGGTCCGAGTGGACCATCATGCCCATAGGCAGACCCCTCAATTCATCAAGTCTCTTCTTTAGCAGAGCCTCACGCTGCTTGGCAGCATTTTCCAGGGCTTCAAGCTCAACTATTCTAGTCCGGTAAAGATCATTTACCAGTTCCAATTCAGAGATTCTGGTACGTAAAAAGACAGGGTCGTCGTCGTGGTTCCCATCCTCTCTCTTCTGGGAAGAAGAAGATTGGGCCATGATCATCGGTGAAATTGAGTGGGTTGGCTGCTGCAACTGGTGGATGTGTTGCTGGACAGATGGAGGCTGATTGTAAGGTCTAGCAAGCGGAGAGGAGATTGAGTGCTGCTGCTGTTGCTGAACGTCACTGAGCAAAGGCTTTAGAGATGGTAAAGGAGATGGAGAAGCATAATGGCCATTGTCGTGTTGCTGCTGCATTCCTGGGGATCCTCGAGGATTCTGTTGATGAGAAAGTGAAAATTGAGGTCCGAAGCTAGGAGAAGTCACTGTGGCATTCGAAGGAGTCATATGGTGAAGCTGTTGCTGAGGTGGTGAAGAATTTGTAGCAGCAGCCACCAAGGCAGGCAGCTTGGTGGAGTTATCGTGATTGCCATTGGTACCTGGCGAGTTGCCATTGAGTTCAGTCGATGGCGACGAGTAGTTTTTCACATCTTCGTGGTTGCCATTCATCAGGTTGTTGAAGTGGGGCACAGAAGGCTTGTCATTGTCCAACTTGATGTTAGGGATCTTCCTATCATGGTCCAAGGACTCCTGGGACATTGTCTCAAGAGCACCAGCAGCATTCACCAAAGCCATAGGCCCATTGTTCATGTCCTTCTGCTTATTACCGTTCAAACTGGCACGTTCACTTGATTGAGAAGGGTGGAACTTTGGTGCCGTGGTGGAAAGCAGCAAAGGAGAGGTCACGTTCTGCAGATTGGGTGCAAATTGCGCGGGTGTAGACGAAGGATAGTGCAACGGCTGCACCAGGTGTTGATGCTGGAACTTGGACGGGTATAGATGAAGCTGTCCGTGTTGGTAGCCCTGATGGTAACCGAAAGGGCTGTTGGGAGTGTTCGCCTGCGATTGAGATGTTTGTGGCTGTGAATGCTGTTGTTGGGGCTGCTGCTGACCTCTGGGGAGTAGGGGCAGCAAGCCTGGCGAAGAAACAGTGCCCTTGTTGGAACCATCATGAGATGTCAGATTTGGCGAGTTCTTGCCCTTGGCCGAGTTCGGCTTATACTGCTTTGGAGAAAACTTGGCTCCCTTCATGTTATAACTGACCAATGGGTTTTGACGATCTAGCTGGTTCTGCTGGCCCAATTGGTTTCCAGCGATAGAAATGTTACCAGCACCGTTCGCACTGACATTGCCCACACTCAAGTTACCGTTGATGTTCATTCCAGCCCCACTGGGCTCCTTAGCCTTCAACTCGGGGGTATTAGGATTGGACTTTCCACCTTGGGCATTTCCAGAATTGTGCTTGACTCTGTTTCTTGATTTGATCACATCAGTCTTCAGCGAAATGGGTCTTGGTCTTCCGTGAAGTTTCAGAAAGAGGCCACAAGCATTGCAGAGCACCTGACCGGTCTCGTCACGTCTCCAAAGAGGAGTAGTTTGAGTCTTACAATTTCTGCAAACCGGTGACGATATATTCGTCTTGGTGGTAGTGGAGCCATTTGCCGAATTGGTGGTGGAGATAGTCTTTGCATTCGGATGCACGGGATCGCTGGACAGTTGTTGTTGTTGTTGTTGAAACTGGGGCTGCACTTGAGAGACCTGCTGCTGGGGAGATTGTATTTGTTCAGGTTGTGGTTGATGGGATTGTTGCTGTTGTTGTTGCCCCTGCGATTGCTGCTGTTGTGGATATGATGGATGCTCCGGTTGGCCGATTCTTTGTAACTGGTCTTCGACCTTCACCGAGCCCAGATTGTTTTCCAACATATTTGTCATTCGTAATGGAGCAGCAATATTTGTAGACTGCAAATAATAATATATTTGGGTTCAAGCAGATGTATTCCACAGAATAAAGATAAAAAGCAGAGTGGTGCTTTGCAAGAGAAAGAAGCAACCGGGTGAAATTTTGTATGGAGCCTCCGTAGTGTGCGATAGATAAGATAAAGGATTGGCAGACAACAAGCTCAAAGCCAGAATTGTGCCACCAAACTTTGAGATATCTTTAGAACAAGTGGAAAAATCCAAGTATCTTTACCAATGTCGATATATAGACCAGATTAATCTCAATGGAGATACTGGAGAATACCAAATGGTTTGGTGTATTGATGCCGTGTATTGCCTTGGTGGTGTTGTCCCAGTGTTGGCAGCAGAAAATTTTTTTCGCTGACTTTTTCCCGAGATCGGATAAGAAGGCAGATTTGGACCTAGTATAAACGGACTCGAAACAAAATATTTGGAAATAACACTAGTATCAGACAGGAGCTGGCAACTTGTAGAATGTGTCTATAATGATCGCGTGGCGAGTTGATGTGGTGTGGACCGAATGGCGTATGGATACAAACAGAAGAGAGTGAGTGGAAGGGTGTTGTTTTTGTCCATCTGGGCGATTAAGGGATACCAGATAAGATTAGCCCAAAAACTGCTGGAGAGAGGTCTCTGCTATAATTACACGACCTTTCATGCTGGTGATTACGCACATGATGGTATGAAGATTACTCAGGAGCAGGAGAGAATCAATGATTAGAATATTATTGAATGGGAGATTTTAAAATTATTTAAGTATATGTGTTATTAACCGTTGTTTGTGGCCCAGCCAAAGGGCATGGTCGGTGTGATCCTTGAGATCTCCAAGGTCGCTTCTTGGGTGTATCAGCACAGATAGCTTTCCATGGTTAAGCTGGAACCAGGGAACAATCTTGTTGAATACTGTGATATCATTGAAGTCACACTCCCACATTGCCGTGGGATGAGGGCCAATTGGCTGAGTCCAAAATTTGTGCACTCTGACCTTTCCATCTTCGATCTCTTGCGAAAACTCCTCGAGAACTCTATCGCGCAGACTGGAAGCGAATTCGCGCTCAGCCTCGTCGCCGTAATTGTAATACGTATGGATATCGTATGACTTTATTCCACCGTAAAAAGACATGATGAAACAACGGAATTAGGGAAAAATGGAAGCAGTCTTCAAAGAATGGATTAGTGGGGAACTTATATAATGATCCCACATCGATGATATAGCTTACGCAATCACAGGCTGCCTTACCTAATATTAATAATATGAAGGCAAGAACTACGCGGTAAACGATATTACGGCGGAAAAATCATATTTCCAGCAAAAACTTTCAAATAACACGTCAAACAGCCTTCTGGAAACATTCCTGATACAAGATGAAGCTCTCAAACTTCAATTCTTAGTTGTGGTCCCATTCACAGACACTGAGAGCCGCATGTCTGTTCTCGAAACCTCGGAGCGAGCAATTGAAACAGTAGTGGCATAACCATTATCATCGCCACACGTTCAACGTGCCGGACGTACAACACGGAAATGCTGTTGTGGGTGTGTGGATACCATCAGAACATTAAACGAGCACATCTATAACGCAAGCAAGATTCAGATCTTCTTTACGTCAAATTCTCGGGGTTATTTCTCTGAATTGTTTCCTCGGTACGAATCTCATTCCTAATGGATGTCATACGATCGGTGCTGTCTTCGCGACAAGACAACGTGGAACCTTCTCAGTTGAAACAGGATGATGAGGCCGATAACGGACCACTGAAGGAAAACACCCAGAACAGGCCTGATGAAGCTCCAAGAAACGATCAAGGAGAGGAGGGACCAACATACGAGGAACCAGGGTATTTTCCGAATAAATTCAGTTTTCATTTCGGCGAGGCCGAAGATAATGGCTTGCGAGAAAGCAGGAGGTCTTCTCAATCACTGCCAAGCTCACCAGACCAGCAACACAATGGTCACGAGCTTGCCAACGGCGACGACTCAAATTCAACACCACATCCGCGGCCACTTTCTTCGCATTTTGACCCGAAAAACCCAGAAACCAATGACGATTCATTCTCACAAAGTCGCCCGCGCCCTTCTATCCACAGTGTCCATTCCAAAAAGTATGTGAAAACCACACAGTCACATCCCGGAAACGACCCAGAGAGAAATTTCAAGAGGTTGAGTTTGAATCCTGATTTCAACTTTAGGAAGTTGATGAGGCGAAAGCCCAAGACTGTGGTACATTCAGCATTGGAAATGGGTCCGGATGAAGATGGAGTGACAGATATAGCAGCCATGCACAGAGCTCAGGAATTGATATCAGCACTGATTTCTGGATCCACAACTGCACTATTTACAGCTACAATGTTCTTGAAGGATGACAGAGCAGTGAGAAGAGCTCCTCTTCTCTTACAAATGTTGGGATTCAGATTGACAGATGTCACAAAAGACGACTGGACCAAAAACAGGATCTACAGAATAGACCTGGAGTACGGAGTCGGCCCAAGAAGACTAAAATGGACTATCCACAAGACCTCCAAGAACATCTTCAAGCTCAACCAAAACATAAAGTACAACATTGGTATCTACAGAGCAGGTAATCTGAGGGCGGTGAGAGACAACGACTTGCCGAGGTTCCCCAGGTTCCCCGTTGATCTCAGGCTGTACAACCGTGATCACAGACACAGCATGGCACCAAATCAATCGAGTGCTGATGCCATTCGTAGATCCACAACTGAAAACTTTGACGATGCTGGAAGTGTCTATTCAGACCTATCTTCTCAGTTTAGTCACCTTGTGCACAGAGTGAGACATCATCACAGCGGGGCAAACAATTCTGTGCTCCCGACCGTTCAAGAAGTTCATGAGCAGTACCGAATTTTGATTGAAAGATACCTGAGGGATCTCTTTCAGGCAATGACTTTGAAGCCGTATTGCAATAAGGTGTTCCGTTTTTTGCAACTTTCTCCCATTGGTGTCTTGCTTTCCACGGAAAACGATTTCAACGGAAAGCAAGGATATCTTACGATTTTGACAAAATCTAAAGCACAAGGCTGGAACGTTGGCCACTGGAAGCCAATGGAGCTGAAGGCCATGGTGGTGAGACATACACCGAAGTGGGTGGTGGTTCGACTTGGGTATATTATCTATGTTTCCGAAATCCACTCTACAACGCCTCTCGAGGTATTTTTGGTCGATTCCTCTTTCAAAATTCATTCTCATTCGGATTTTGATAAACCGCTCGAGGAAATGGAGAGCGATGATGATGAAGACTACGACACCAAAGATACAAAGAGGCCATGGGTGACTATGACTCTCTCGAATGGAGAACGTTCTCTGCAAGTGGGAACTCGTAATGAGACTCAGTTGAGACAGTGGTACCGTTCTATTGAGACGATGCGTGAGAAATGCATCTGGTCTCAGCCTCATCGTTTTAGCAGTTTTGCCCCAGTGAGGGACAAATGCTTTGCACAATGGTTTGTTGATGCTCGTGACTATTTCTGGGCCGCAAGCAGTGCCATGGAGATGGCCAAAGATGTCATATACATACATGATTGGTGGTTATCTCCCGAGTTATACCTCAGACGGCCACCCAATGGGAACCAACAATGGAGAATCGATCGGATATTGAAGCGGAAGGCAGAAGAGGGTGTGAAGATCTTTGTCATTGTTTACCGGAATGTTGGAAACACTGTTGTCACAGACTCCATGTGGACTAAGCACTCATTGTTGAACCTTCACCCAAACATCCATGTCTTGCGTTCTCCTAATCAGTTCATTCAAAACATTTACTTCTGGGCTCATCACGAGAAGCTCTTGGTTATCGACCACAACATTTGCTTCATGGGTGGCATTGATCTCTGCTATGGTAGATACGATACCCCAGATCATGTACTTACAGACGACCGCGAGGGAGCTTTCGAGAATGGCCAAAATTCTGATCAGGAGGAGGGCGTGAAGACTCAGATATTCCCCGGAAAAGATTATTCTAATCCAAGAGTAAAGGACTTTTGGGAGCTAGACAAACCATTTGAAGATATGTACGACAGAAACACAGTTCCGCGGATGCCATGGCACGACGTTCATATGATGTCTTGCGGTCAGGTCGCAAGAGACTTATCAAGACATTTTGTACAGCGTTGGAATTATCTTCTGAGGACAAAGAGACCGTCTAGACCAACCCCTCTTCTGTTACCCCCTCCTGAGATTACTGAGGAAGAAATCAAAAATCTGGGGTTTGAAGGAACCTGTGAGATTCAACTGTTGAGATCGTCTTGTAATTGGTCGCTTGGATTGAAGGACCATGAGCAGAGTATACAAAATGCATATTTAAAGCTGATTGAGACCAGTGAGCATTTCGTTTACATCGAAAATCAGTTTTTCATCACTTCTGCGGCCTGGGACAATATTGTCATAAAGAACAGAATAGGTGATGCGTTGGTAGACAGAATCCACAGGGCTTATCTTGAAGGCAAGCCATGGAAGGCGGTCATTGTTATTCCTCTGATGCCTGGATTTGAAGCAGAAGTTGATACCAGAGAAGGTTCTTCCGTTCGTGTGATCATGCACTGTCAATACATGTCTATTTCGCAGGGCCAGACTTCTATTTTTGCAAAGCTGGAGAAATTGGGGATTAGGCCACTGGAGTATATTCAATTCTACTCACTGCGGAAATGGGGTCGTATTGGAAAAGATCGCAACTTAGTAACTGAACAGTTGTATGTCCATGCAAAAACCATGATTGTGGATGATCGTGTGGCCATAATTGGATCTGCCAACATTAATGAAAGATCGATGCGTGGAAGCAGAGACTCCGAAGTTGCGGCGGTAGTGAGAGACAAGGCCATGGTGGAAACCACAATGAATGGTGAGCCATATCTTGCGGCAAAGTTCGCACACTCCTTGAGGATGAGGCTTATGCGCGAGCATTTGGGAATAGACGTGGATATGCTTGATCTAGTCGAGAGGAAGTTTTCCAAGATGGAGGAGTTTGCAAAGACTGAGAGCGGTTTGAAGGCGGCAACGGGAGACTTCGATTCCACCTTCAGCTCTGAATTATCTGCAATGGTTGAGCTTGCTGCCAGACACGTGCTTGGTTTCACGAACGGGACTGAGCGCTGGACCAAGTTCATTTCATCCAAAAACCTTAAAGTCAGCGGCAAGCAAATGGAAGATGATTTCAAGAGGTTCTGTGATCAAGAATTCGAGGATGTGGAGGCTGAAGAAGACGACCTTCCTGCATTTCCTCTATATACATCCTTCAACAACCGAGCTGGCTTTGAAAATGTTGGCATAAGAGAAAAGAAACCATTCTCCACCGACAGCCGTATCGCCGACCATCAAGATGAGCATAATCAGAAGGTGGATGGCGATGGTGATGATAATTTCAAGGGCAAATCGTACGAGGCTTCTAAAAAGAACATTTCGAGGCTTTTGCTGAAATGGGCAAGCGAAGCGGAGCTGGATGAAAACAGAATTCCATACATTCCTTGCACTCAGCAGCTTTTAGAGGTTTTGGAAACAGATGAACCTGGTCGCAGCATAGACTCTCAAAACAAAGAGAGATGGGATATGTTGAGAAGAATTTCATACCTTCAGGCAACAGCTGCTAGGGAGAAACGAGATGCGGAAATTGAGTGCAACCTGGCTCGGTCTCACAAGAACAGATCCAGTGATGGGACTACTTCAGATCATGTTAGGGTAACCCACTCTCCGGACATGATAGGGACTCCACCACCTGAAAATAATAGCTCTACTCCAGCAGCCGAATCGAACCCGTCTGCGTCGTTCTATTCTGTTGTCTCGCTGAGTGACTCTATGATCAAGGACTTGATGACGAACGCATTGCCAAGAGCTCAGCCTGTAATTGATCCGTATGCATTTGAAGATCCCCTGGATGTTGACTTTTACGAAGGGACATGGTTGCCTCAAGCCATGAGAAACACGATGATTTATCGTATGGTTTTCCACTCCCAACCCGACGACAATGTTGTCACCTGGAATCAATACAAAGAGTTTGGACGATTACAGATGGCTTTTTGCGAAGCTCAAGTGGCTAAGAATTTGCACACTTCTGAAGAAGCTGCAGATGGATCAGCAGCTACCAATAGGAAGCAGGAGGCATATTCGAACCCGGCCTCAAGTGATACCGTGAAATCTGACGGCCACTCAGAGGTTGACCCAAGGGCAAGGCTGAGACGTGAAAAGGTGGCAGCTCTCGAAATGTTCAACAAATCACCGCACGAGACTTCAGGTACAATTTACGATAAGGAGACTGCAGAGAAGCTACTGGGTAATATCAGAGGGCATCTGGTGCAATTCCCCCTAAATTGGTTATCGAGGGAGATGGACTCTCAGAATTGGTTCTACAAGACCGACACGCTTCCACCTATTGAGATCTACAATTAAAAACATAGAAGATTCATGAATATCTTTCCATAGATATTTGGTGCATTACGAGCTATATAAGCCATCCAATTGAATAAATCAATGATTAACGAATGTCTCACTAATAAGGTTATCAGTAGTTTCACCAAATTAAATAATGTTACCCTTTTGGGTCATCTCAACCAGAAGACCTGGAGAAGATGCATCTTGCTGAAAAATCAAGCTTTATACAGTTCCATGATAGTTACCGTTCCCAACAGGATGGGCTCTGAAATCATATAAAGATATTCAATGGAACTGAGAGTCGCAATTATTTATGCGGTATTCGTGTCTGCATCATATCCGTTATCCATATATGTTGGTCAGTCAAACCGCGCTGTAACATCGAGGAACGACCATGATGTGATGAAAAGAAGGATGAAGGCTGTTTCTGCGGTGAGTCTGTTCCATTTGGTATTCTCTCCGTTATTTTTGGCAAGACTGGAAGCCACTAGCTGGCTTGAAGGACTATCCAAGTTGGGCGTCATACCAGGTCTCGTGGTTGGTACATCTGTTCAGTTTGATGTTCGCAATCTGATTGCAACAGCATTCGATACATTCAAAGTACTAGCACTTGTTTCAGTGCTTTTTATTGGCCCTACTTGGCACTATCTATATGATTGCTTTCTTACAGGCTCAGTCTTTGGAGCGGTTAGGGAAGATCTTATCACAACCTTTACAGATTTTCAGTCTCTGAGAGACTACATAGTTTCACCGGCCACAGAGGAGTTCATATACTCTTCGGTGATCATGTCGATTTTTCTACCATTTGTCAGGTCAAATGAAATATCATTCACGAAAGCCTTGTCTGTGACTCCCTTGCTATTTGGGTTCGCCCATGTCCATCATGCCATTGAACTCCACAGATCAGGCAGACACTCTGCTGTGGCCATAGCAGCTACCACAGTTTTCCAACTGGCATTCACCTCTATATTTGGATTATTCACAAATTTTGTGTTTGTAAGAACTGCATCTGTTTGGCCATGCATTTTTGCCCATATTTATTGCAATTTTCAGGGTTTTCCTGATCTTCGGATCGAGGCCAGCAGAGATCTCCAGCTAGCGTACTACTTGATGTTAGCACTGGGTATCGTGGGATTCAAAGATCTACTATATCCACTCACTCAGCATTCTTCTTAGGAACAGAAAATAAGAATAAAACCGGGAATAAATAGTGTACTTGACAGAGATTTGACACATAATCAATTTGCTTCAAAGTATATCTCTTCGTCGTCGTAGATCTGAGCATCAGGTATGGAGTCATAATTCTGTGAAACACCTAGTTCAGCCTGTCCCATCATCATTTTGTCCTCTATAGACAATTCAGGGCCATTTGCCTGATCGGGAACCTGCTGAAGATACAGAGTGTGGTTCACCAGATTGAGGTAGGCATACATGAAGTTCGATAGAAGCACCTGTTGCCTCAATGGTCTGCGGGCATCTGCAAGCTTCACATGAGATAGACGATATATTGCTCTTTCCACATGAATAGGAAACCTGTAATCTAACATCACCAGAGTCGATTGAGATGCAGGTGGTAATGGGAATCCGAAGGCAGAGTCTGTATATTCCAATGGGGCATTTGGCTTCCTATTGGATCGGTCTTCTATCTTCAGCGTTGATTTCAGAAGCTCTCTCTCTCCCACTGAGGGCGTTTGAGGTTCCTCTGGCTTCCCTATTTGCTCGGATGGGTTGGAAGTACCCCTAGGATCAAGCGTGAAGCGTTGGTGTTCTGCAGGAGAATTGGAGTCAACGGGCCTTTCGGTAAATGATTTTGCCTGTTTTGTGGGCTTAGAAATTCTTGATATCACTTCAGGTTCCACGGGTTCCAAGGACGGCGAGACACGCTCATAATCACTAGGAATATCTTCTGCTGGTGAAATTTCAGGGCTGGAAACGGAACCACTTGCCTTTCTTCTGAACAACTTGGAAATACTCTTCTTGGTTGCTTCTCTCATGGTTTCCTTATCAGGCTCCTTTTCCTTCTCTTTGAGCTCAGGTTCCAATTTCTTCTGTGATGTCAATAAAGGTCTTTGCTGTGTTATGCTCACGCCCTTATGGCGGTTTCTGGAGTGCCCTGTTGAGGAATAAGACTCTTTCTGGTCCACCAGATTCTGCTCGCGGGCTGAATCGAGAGATAGTCGTTCTGCTTCAATTGGTATCTGCGGAAGCTCAGCATCGGTTTTATCCGAGGCTATGCTTTCAGAAGAGCTCTGAGAACTGTGCCTGTCCTTGAGCCAGCCCCAACTGCTCTTCTTTTTCTGCCCTCCAGGAGAAGAAGGTGCGGACGATGACGATCCAGACAAGATTCCGTATGACTTTTTCTTCTTCAACTTTTGTTTCTCTACCGGAGGTGGTGGTAACGGTTTATCCTGTATGATTTCCGATGGTGTTGCTCTTCGCAAGACTGGCTTGGGAGGTGGATTCTGCGAAGGAGGAGCTGTGCGAGGACCTAGACTCAAATCGGGTTTGACGATATCTGCATCAACGGGCAAGGTATGATCCAAATAAGCATTTTCAGAAATTTCCTTGTGGTCATTCAACATGTCAAGAGGTTCTCTTCCACGCAATGGAGTACGCGGACGGTGCTGCAATGGCTCTGCAGATTGTGTATCCGCTTCCGGGCCCAAAGTTGGAGATACAGGAGATCTACCACTGAACCTGCCAGAACCACCTCTTCTATAAGTTGTCCACCTGCTCCTTCGCAGCTGGCTGTGCTCCTCGCTTGGGAGGAAAATCTCGTCCATTTCATCAGTCTTAGGTTCGTTAGGAACTGAAGATGACTGCGATTCGCCTTGTGTCGTAGAATATGCATTCTTCTCAGCAGAAGTGAACCCCAGTGTCGACGAGGAGAGAGTTCTGGCCAGCGTGATAGCATCAGTTGAATCCAATCCTGCCATTTTCGATAAGCTTTCCAACTCCTCAGTCAGTTGCTTGATGGAAGGCCTCCTTCCGTGCTGCGTGAGTGAATTACCTCTGCTTCCACTTCGCCTCAATGATCCTCTTCTGGATAACTCTCCAGACCGGTTGTTGTTCAACTGCTCAGTGATCTCGTTCACGGTGCTTTGCACATGTTTTCTGAAATTTTCAGGTGCCAAATTTGGATGCGCGTTTGCAGGAACCCACATCAGCTTATTGGAGGCTGATAACACGCTATCGGAGTCATATTCGTAAGGATCATTGTTGAGATCATTGAGAATTTCATCAGACTGCTGCTGCTGCAAGTTTAGGTAATTGACTTCGCCATACTCCGTCTCATTGAAAGGTAGATCAGGATCAAAATCCAGCGAATTGCCTATCGAAAGTCTCTTCAAAGCACGCACAACATTTATCTCCTGTTCCACTGCTTGGGAAGCGGCTTTCAGCTCTTCAGTCGAAGAGGAACTGGAAGGTCGCTGTGATCTGTCGCCGGACTTGGAATGTGGTGATGGTGGCAGATGGCCACCTGAACCCGTCAGATGACCACTGTTTTGGGATGAGTCAAGCACCATTTATGAATGCCTCATAAACAAGATGCGAATGTGGGCGCGAAGAAGACACGGAAGACAAACGTGACAATGCAAAAGTGAACGGACGAGTGATGATGCAGGAGCTGGAAATGAGTGATTAGCAACGGCGATCCGGTGTTGAAAAAAAACAATTGAGAGCCTATAGTAATGCTATTCTGAAAAAAAGATTGATCTTTGAGTTTTCTGATCCAGGTTTCACGCCGAATTGGCTTGGTTCAAATCGCCATCCATTAGGCAAATTCATCTTTGGAAAGCGCTTTGAGGGTCCTCCAACGCGTTCTGGATCTTGATTGGCACACGCCCCACCCATTCACGGTTCTCCGCAATTGCAGATCTGAATTCTGTTCTGTGGAATGCAGAGCTGCTGCAGGATGGCTGATTGTATCAGACTTGAGGTTGGAAAAATAATTTTTAAAATGACTCTGTTATAAAGAAATGGACAAATGAGAAAGGAATCTAGAGACTGGCGACTTCAGTCTTTACCTCAGGGCCCTTGGGTGCTTCGATGTCTATGCTTGATTGACTCTCTGCTGGCTCAGTGACGAGAACGGAACCACCTTTCTTCAGTCTCAGAAGTCTAGGGAAGACGAACATAAGCGACTTGCGGCCCTGCCACAATGGGAAAAGGATAATATAGAGGGCAGCCAATAACAACCAAATGAGCATGACCACAATAAAGCCGGTGAATGACTTCTTGCTGAGCTCATCCTCAACACCATACATAGCCACAACCTGCAAAATATAGATACCTAACACTATAACGACGTTGATAATAAGCGAGGCATAAGATTGAGTTGTCAGCGTTTTCTTTTGTTTATCGCTGATATCCATGTGCTCCATCTCTTCCTTATCAACATCATCACCAGCCTGGACTCCACGTCCGAGGGCACTCAAGTCGAAGGGTTCTGGGTCTGGTTTTAAATAGGAGATCACCACCATGTAGATTGTGCCGGCTCCAAAAGCTACCAAGTTTCCAATCAAAGTTGCGGCGGTGGTCATCACAGTGTCTTTGTTGATGACGTGGTCCGCATAGACATAGGTAGCACCTATCCAACAAGCTATTCCTGTGAGAGTACCAAGGGGAGCGCCGATGATTAAACCCAGCTTTGTCATCTTTGGCCAGAATAGCATTAAAGAAACTGCTGAGACCTCTGGAGTTAAAATAATGCCAATAAAACTTAGCATCCAACCAGTGGTTACACCAATGTAGTTGAAGACCACAGATAGCACACCCATACCCAGGCCAAAAGAGACCACTGCAATGTGGGAAGCCCTCACAAGTTGTTTGCCGGTTGCTTGAGGGTTAATGTATGTTCTGTAAATGTCGTAAGTTGAAACTGATGAAAATGCAATCAATTCAGCTGAAGTGGCCGAAGTGACAGACATAAAAAGCATTACCAGGGCCATGGCTGCACCAGGTGATCCAAAAATTGCATACAGACCATACACCACAGGCATTCCAGCATCAACTTCGGCATCGCTAAGAGCGTTTGGATAAGTCACAGAAGCAGGGTTTGTGAGCAGAGCTCTGCAGGCTAAACCACCGGAAGATCCAAGTGCAAATGGAATGATCCACCAGCAGATACCTCCCATCAAGTAACCCCAAAAAACAGACGATGAGTCGGAAGCAATGGCCCTCTGAGAGTATCCTGGGTCACCAAATACAGAAGAAAGACCACCAATACAAACACTCCACGTGAGCATGATCATAGACTTATCGTGGAAGTTGACGTAGCTCTTTCCACTTGCAGATGGAAAAACATCTTGAGCTTCGATCAGCAGATCGTACATTTTTCCTGGAGATCCGATTAGACTTGACGAGCAATAGATGGTGTAACAGGATACCAATAGGATGATGTAAATAATTACCGTGTGGATCCAGTCGGAAATAAAAGTTGCTTTCAAACCACCCAAAGCAGTGTATATCACCACATTAAGAGGCAGCAAGAAAGAGGCCGCAACAACATGCATACCAGTAGCAGCTGCGAATCCTTGAGAACCACCTAACAACAGCAGCGACGAGATTAACACATTGGTTGCAACACAATAAAATAAGAAGCACCAATGACCAACTTTTCCGAACCTGATATAGAAGCATTCGGAAACGGTGTGGATGCTTGGAGCGTATCTTTTGATCTGAATAGCCAGAAACAGAAACAGAGTAATTTGTATGGCACCACTAACACCATAAACCCATCCTCCCATAATTCCATGTGAGTAGGACCAGCTTCCTGATGAGAGAAGGGTTGCAGGCCAAGTCCATGCTGATACAGTGGAAGAGGCTATAAGACCAGACTTGACACTACGGGAAGCTGTAGAAAATCTCTCAGAATTTTGCACCTGACCCATGTAGACAGAAAGGGACTTAGAGATGGAGACCATCAGTATTGCGAAGGCTGCGCCAAGCCCAAGGGCAAAGCCGTAGCCGTAGCCTTGAGAAAGAATAGGTTCAACCATGTTTTCGATGGAGTCTTTGCTATAGATGATCAGGAAGACCGGCCATAGATGTCTTTGAGAGGACAGCGCTTTGCAGGCTATAAATGGAGTTCGAATCCTTATCTTTTTAACCAGAATTATATCAGTTGGCTAACCCCTTTGTATGTACCATGATCGGGAACATTGCTCAAAAACTGCAGAGAAGCCCCCCACCGAGAAGGTATCCGATAAATGCATGCGATAAGGAAAGATAAGAGGCTTGCATGAAGGAAAATTTACCACTTTGGGACATGTTGATCCGACATCCGACATCCGAAAGTTTGCCGGTTTTAGTGTATGAGATAGTGTCATGCAATTTGAAACCCACTGATTTCGTTCGATTGGGGAATTTCGGGCGCAAAGTTTATAGAGTAACACACCCCTAACTATCGTTAGTCACTCCAAGCGAAGGGACAGAGTTCATGGGTGAGAGTACATCCTGGATTGCCTGGAGCGCCGTATGTTTCAAACGATTTCCTCTTGGCGCTATGAGCTTCTCATTCAAGATCTGCAAGAAAATGCGCGTCAAAATCACCCCTTCAGCATTTCAAAAAGCGAGATTGAACCACTTAGAGTGTGATTTGCATATGCTTCTCGTTGTGGCCGGTAGGTTGCTGATCTGTCTCTATTTCGCATTCGATCAGATCATGGTTGCATTGCATAACCCCTGATGACGTTTAAAGCGTATCCGCTCAATTAAGGTCTAAATGAATTGTAAGCCAAAATTAACCTGACAAAATCTTGTGATCTTATCTGATCCATTCGAGCCGCTATACCCCAAAGGAGCTCGACTTCCGTCGCCAGATCCGAGATCCGAGATCCGCAAGATGGGGGTGGCCCCGCAGTGATAACCAACTCCTACACATTAATGTGCAGGAGGGTGTCTTTAAGGTCTGAAAAATTCTGATCCTCCATGGTATTTATTGTTTTCTTGTAGGTAGTCAACATACTTAAGACTGAGATAACATTTTACCAATCTTTTGAAACTATTCCCTTCGTTTAGTAAGTCAACAAATAGCATTTAAAGGACCCTTTGATCAGAACTTTGATCAGAATACGCTCCATTTCCTCGAATCCTTATTAATCTCGTATTAGATCACCAAATGACTGCTCCTGACTGGAAAACCTTCCCTGCTGAAATTCAGGAAAAGCTGTATCAGAATATTCCGGAAGAATGGAGAGACAAGACTCTGAAGGACAAGATGCTAGCTGAAGGCTTCATCAATGCCAAAGAGTTTATAGACACCCTCGTTCCTGACTCTGAGAAAAAAATTACTTCATTGGATGCCCCTACTCTTGCCAAGGTGATTGCTTCTCGCGAATTGACCTCATATGAAGTTGCCAAGGCCTTTTTCCATAGAGCTGCTCTTGCGCAGCAACTGACCAACTGTGTTATTGAAAGTTGGTATCCTGCAGCGCTCGCCAAAGCCAAAGAATTGGACAAAATTTTGGAGGAAACCGGAAAAGTGGTTGGTCCTTTACATGGTGTTCCTATCTCATTAAAGGATCAAGTCGATATTGCGGGTTTTGACTCCTCAATTGGTTACATCGGAACCTATAACCACCCAAAATCTGAGAATGCTCTGTTAGCTACCATTCTGGAGAATGCAGGTGCAGTCACTTATGTTAAGACTACGGTACCAATGGCAATGATGGCACCTGAGACTGTGTCTAATATTCATGGGTACACCTCTAATTCACTCAATATCAACCTGACATCCGGAGGTTCGTCTGGTGGTGAGGGTTCCTTGATTGGAGCTCAAGGCTCTCCATTAGGGGTTGGTACAGATATTGGAGGGTCTATCCGTATTCCCTCTGCCTTTCAAGGCTTGTATGGTCTGAGACCTTCGCATGGCCGTGTTCCATACTTGAGAGTCACAAATTCGTACTCCGGTCAAGACACCATGCCATCTGTGATTGGTCCGCTGTCGCCTTCTTTAGAGGGTATTGAGCTATTTATGCAAACAGTTGTTGGTGCAGAGCCTTGGAGACAAGACCACAAGGTTGTGCCAATTCCATGGAGAGATGCTTCTGAGTTCAAAACCAGAAAGTTGACCATTGGTGTCATGGCTTACGATGGATGCATTATGCCCAATCCGCCTGTGCTGAGAGCTGTTGACGAATGCGTTGCTGCTCTGAAGCGTGCCGGTCACGAGGTAATTGAGTGGAAATTTGAGGAACAAGCAGAATTCTCAGATGTTGGTGGGAAGATTTTTGCTGCAGATCTAGGTCAGGAGATCAGAGATACATGTGCTATTTCTGGTGAGCCTGTGGTCCCTGTCGTTGAGTACTTGGTTGACGAAAGTACTTTCCCCGAAATCCTCAACGTAAATCAATGGTGGGATCTATGCAACAAGAAATACGAATTGCAAACCAAGTTCTTAGCTGCTTGGGCAGAATCTGCTTCTAAGACTGCGAGTGGTCGGGAAATTGATGCAATTATCTGTCCAGTCTGGGCCACTCCTCCCTTTGAGAAGAACAAATTTGAATCGGCCGTTTTGGGTTACAGTGTCCCATTCAATGTTGTGGACTCCTCTGTGGTAATTGTACCTGTTACCAAGGTTGACAAGCTAATTGATCTAAAGGACGAAACCTACACGCCAAAAAACGCGAAAGACCAACAGGTGTACGACTCCTATAACCCCGAAGTGTACCACGGCATTCCCATCTGTGTTCAGGTAGCCTGCAAGAGATTGGAAGAGGAAAAAGCCATTGCTATTGCCTCTGTCTTGGCCGATTCCCTGAAATAGATATTGATTATCTCTGGGCTTTTCGTATCTTTATATATGTTTATAATAAGTTGATCTGACAGTCTCCTGCAAGGTACTGCGTGCATATATGCGGCGTCTGATTTGGTTTAGCACGCTAATATTCTAGAAATATCTAGATAGACGTATTCTGTCTGAATCGAGAAACTATCTCTTTACCTGACGATCTGGCTGTGCATCGAGGTGATGAATTCTTCCCACAGAAATAACCAAAGCTGACAAATCTATTCAAGCCATAATTGCACAGAATGGACGACAGGGTTTTTGGCAAAAGGCGGCACCCTCCGGAAGCATCTTCTCATCCCTTCAAGAAGCGGCTGGTAGATAGCCTGTCCAGTCTGAGCATTGGCTCTGATCCTGGCAGAAGGCAATCCATATCGCGCCCGACATCGCCTTTTTCATCATCTGAGGATAATTTGTTGCCGGCATACGAACCGCATGCTTACGCAAACTCACAAACAAGTGATAGAATCGTCATACCGTCTATAGAGAAGTTCCTGCGAGAGAATCCAGACTATGACGATTCCGCCACAAGGCCAATTAATGTATTTGAAGAAATCGACCCCATGAAACTTGTTATACCGAATTTAAGGGCGGTTAATGAATTATTCAACAGCGAATCCAGTTTCAACAACGAGGCCTACCTAGCTGAAAGGAAGAGATTCTCCTACGAAAGGGTTGCGGCCCAGAAGAAAAGGGAATTAGAAAAGAAGATGCGCAGTCAACCGGCCCAATTCTTGGGCATTAACAATGATATGAATGATGAAGGGGCTCCATCCGGGTTTGAGGTGGAGGTCACAGACAACGAGATATATAGAGACGCATATGCCTTGCGATACTGGTCTCTCGTGAAATGGTACGATCCGACGGCGGTGGTTTTGGAAAATCTACGCGAATGGCGCAATAGTGAGAGTTCAGTGTATGTGCCAGATGATGGTGATACCAGCTTCTACATGGACGAGTCAATGGATGTAGCTGAGTGCTCAACTCCATCAAGACCCAACCCTAACTGGGAATCTGAATATGGCTCGTACTACGCCTCCACTCCAGTGGGACGACAACAGATAGAGATTGATGACATGGACATGGATATTGATTAGTAAATTATAGTTAGCATGCAAAATTAAGCTCAAACATTGGAAACATCTGCCAACTTGGCCAGAACCTTTCTCAAGCCTGTAGTGTACACTTTGGGATCTTCTTGGAATTCGTACATTTGCTCCACTTTATCCACCAATTCGTTCCCTTTGGCGTGCAAATTCCTTAACGTATCCTTGGTATAATCGAAACTGTTTGTGCTATCCATATAGCTCAACGCCTGTTTCTTCAGCTCGATATCATTCGTGTGCAATTTGAGGATCTCCAGTAACTTGTCTCCATCCTTTCCTGTGGCCAAAGAGTGTATTACTGGAAACGAAAACTTTCCTTCAGTGAGATCCTCACAAAATCCCTTGCTGGATACGTATTTGGTAGACTTCAGGTTCAAATAGTCATCTCTGATCTGGTAGATGGCACCCATCACGTTGGCCACTGCAACTAATGGGGAAAGGGTTTGAGGACTCGAATTTTCAAAGGATTTCAATCCAGAAGTACTGAGTTCCAACAATCGCACAGCCATTCTGAACAAGCCACCAGTCTTGTCCATAACCATATTCAGATACTCCAGCTCGGTCGGACACTTGTGCTCGTCTCTCCAATATATGTCTAGACCCTGCCCTCTATGCAGATACAACAGTTCCTCGGTGAATATCTCCTGAACATGCTTGCTTGCCTCTGTAGTCTCCTCCAAACTCATTAAATTCTGTGCAACCACAAAGATCATATAGCTGGAACTGTTTATCGTCGAGGGAACACCGAACTTGATGTGTGCCGTGGGTTGGCCTCTTCTCAGCATGGCGTAATCTTCAACATCGTCAATGAGCAAAGAAACCTGGTGAAGTATCTCAGCAGACTCACAAATAAGATCTAGCTTTTCATGCGGCGCCTGAAGAATTCTGTTGAAAGATTCGATCACAAGGCTGATACTCTGCTTGCCAGGATTGTTAGCCAGGTAGTCGTATGGACGTCTCAGTATGGTTTCACTTTGCACGTCCCAACATGCGTGTCCTTCAAACGAAACACGTTTCCCAATATCCATTGATGCAAACTCGATACCTCTGGCAAAATTCCAGCAATATTGCTCGGAACAAGCGGCGAGTGTTATCTATGTGGTGGCCAATTTCGTTCTATCAATAATCAAATGATGTCGTGCGCAACTCATCTCATCGCCTACTGAAACTTTAAGTACACGTTATCAGGTCCTGTTAGACAGGTATCCATTCTTTTGAGCTGAAAGCCTGATAAGCTAACCGTTTGTGAAGCCGAAAATTGTTCAATTCAATGGAAAGGCATTTATGGGATGTTATACAGGGGATTCCTCCGGTGACAAGGACTTATCTGGGTGTGTCTTTTGCCTTCTGCTCACTGGTGGGCTGTGGCCAATTCTCCAATAACCCTTCGGACTGGGGATTGTCATTTGCAAAGATATTCAAATATGGACAAGTATATCGATTATTTACCAGCATCATGTACGATGGTGCACTGCGATGGGAACTGCCCTTTACGTGGCTGAGGGTAGGGAGTGTGATGACTTTTCTTGAAAGGAAATACGAAAACGCCTGGAGTTTCGTTTGGTTGATTGTGTTGATGGCGCTGTCGAATTACGTTGCTGCTTATTTCTTGTTGAATTGTACTGATAACACGCTGCTGAACGCACATTTCATGTTCGCGGTCTACTATTTGTCAGTGAGAAGATTTCCCAATGGGGACCATGTGATGATGGGGTTGGTAACGATAAAGGCCAAGTACATTCTGATCATGCTCTACTTGTTTTCCTTCTACAGTGTGTGGTACTTCATCGCCGGTTACCAGGGTAGTCTGGATGGCTGTGTAGGAATTTTGGCTGGACATCTGGTATTTCTGGGATACGATCTGGTGCCTCCGTTGTTCAATGGAATCAATGTGCTTCAGCCAATTTGGGAATGGACATTCGTGAAACGTGTTTTTATGCCAATGAAAACCCTGTTGTTATCAACCGGTTTGTTTGCGCATGCTGATCAGGTGGTGCTTGTGCAACTTGACGATGATGGGGTGGAAGGGCCAGTGGAAGTACCAGTAGCAGTGGCTACAGGATTTGAATTGGGCAATGACGATGGACTTGCTCTTAGAGACCTAGGCGGTGAAGAAGCTGTGGAGGAATGAATTTACGAATTATATCGAACATGATGACTCAAAAGAAAGGAAAGTTTGTAGTGAAGATGGTCGGTCAGTTGTGATGCAAGGTCGTGATGTTTTGGTCATTGACAAAATTCAACAGTATTTTTGCAGCTCTTCGCCATTCTCCCCAATGATCTTCTTGATGGTCTTTATTATATCCGCATGGAGAGTCTTGGAAGAAGCAACTATACCCTGCGATTGGAGCGTTCTTCCCTTACCAAAGTCCAGAGAGTTTCCATATATATCGGATACGACTCCCTCGGCCTCGGTGATAAGGACATTACCCGCAGCATGGTCCCAGATTTTTTCCTGGTAGTTCACGTCTTTGGGCAATCTCAGGTAGATCTCAGCGTCGCCTCTTGCCAATGCGCAATATTTCACCTGCGAATCCAGGTTCAAGGACTTGGAAACAATGTTCAAGTCTTCCTTGATGAGAGCCTGAAGTTCATGGGACGAATGGCCCTTCTCAACGCCTTCGCACACCTTGGCCTCGGCAAAAGAGACCTTGTTATTCAAGAATATACGTCTTTGATCATCCAATGGTTTCACCTCCTCGAACAGGTTTTGGTAGTATGAACCTCTTCCTCTAATAGCACTGAAAAGCCCTCCTCTTTTCCCAGAGGGGTTAGATAAATCAACTAGCAAATTAGGACATCCTATCACACCCAGCTGAACCTCTCCATCGACAATCAAAGCAAGACAAACGGCGAATTGGTCGCCTCTAAGAAAACCCTTGGTTCCATCAATAGGGTCCAAGGCCCAGATACGTCCCGAGCTTCCTCCCTTGGAGTCGCCCTTGTCTATAGTCGAGCAAACAGAGTCGATGGATGACAGCTCTCCCAGCACGTCACTGGAGAATTTATCCTCATTTTGGACGTTTTGGATGTGCTCGAGAATGTTCTGGCCCAACCCCGGGGTTTGCCTGATGAGGTCCGAATCCTCTTCACCAACCACCTCGTCCGAGGGGAAATTCTTCAAAATAGAGTTGATCACAATTGCCTGGGCGGCAAAATCGCCAATGGTGACTGGTGATTTGTCAGTTTTGGAGATTCCACCCGTGGTCTTTGCAGCAATCTCGTCACTGATCTTCTTGGTCAATATGGAGGCTCTTTTGACAGCCAATTGCGCAACCAATAATTCCTTGTGAAAACTAGCCATCGTTCGATAGAATCTTTTCATAAACTTGATCAAGAAGTAATAAGCACAAAATATATACCAAAATTAGCTGCAGTCCAAATCAATTCCCGATACCAACTCAACCAAACTAACAAGGGTTCCATCTCTTTGGCCATTCTTTTGCCATTTTTTGGCATTTTTTGGCATTGTCCACGCTCCCAAGCGTAATGCCCAATTGTCCGAAAAGGGCAAAAGAATTTGAACTTGAAACACAACTGACGCCAACCTCTTTTATTTTTTTTAAACTGATTTTACCATTGTTCCATCACCACATTTTTCACTTTGCTATAGTTTCAAGTTAACGACTCATTGGCTCGATGCTTGGATTCAGGCGTTCCTCAAAGGATAAAAAGTCTCCCAAGACGCCTAAACAACGTTCGATTTCGTCAGCCTCGTCAATCTCGTACGCTTCGAGTCCGTTGATTAACAGCTCATCCAATGATTTTGCCAATCACACCAAGGTGATCCAGGCCAAGTTTTCGTATACTCCTCAGCGATCTGGTGAGATTGGGTTTGACGAGGGCGATTTCTTTTTTGTTGCTGAGAACGCGAGTTCCTCGCAAGAATGGATCGAGGCCCAGGATCCAAACAAGAACCTTAAGGGTCTTGTTCCAACTTCGCATTTCAAATTTTTGGAGAAGTCAAACAGACTCGAGGAGATCAACGAATCTCTAAGTCCGGGCCCCGGATTGGCCGTTCCTCCCAAGAGAAAGTCCTTGACGATCCTCTATGCGAGGGTCCTGTATGACTTTAAGGGCGAGAGATCCGACGAATTGAGTGTTACGGCGGGCGAAAATATCATTATATGTGCACATCACTCGTTTGAATGGTTTATAGCCAAACCTATCACCAGGTTGGGTGGGCCTGGCCTGGTGCCTGTGAGTTACGTCCAGCTTTTGGACATGACTACGCGGATGCCTTCCAAGTTGAACGTTAGACAGGTGATTGAGACTGAAGAATTGCCTACTGTGGAGCAGTGGAAGGTTCTCAATGCTAAATATAAGGCAGGATCAATTGTTGTTGGAGGAAAGACAAATGACTATCCTAACTCCCATCAGAGCGTCTCAAGAAACGGTTCCATAGGGGACACCAACAGGACCTCGATGATGAAGAAACAGAGGTTCCAGAGCCAGCTCGACTTGGTCTCGTTGTATGTGACTGAAGTGGACACTGAGTCGTTTGCCAATACGAGTGGAAAGTACTGGTACCTAGTGAGAGTTGCTCTTTCCAATGGGTCCACCAGATCTCTCTGCAGATTCTACGAGGACTTTTTCAACTTCCACCAGACGGTGCTGAACGCTTTCCCACGTGAAGCAGGCAAAGTCGATGGAGTTCCAAGGGTTTTGCCGTATATACCAGGTCCTCTTGCCGATATAAACGAGTCGCTGTGTCATAAGAGACTGCCTGATCTGGACAGGTACTTGAAGGAATTGGTAGGATTCCCAGAGTACATCTCTCGTACTCAACTGATCCAATCGTTTTTCAACTTGAAAGATGGAGACAAACAATTTGCGCCTACAGACGATATACTTCCCGTGCATCCTCTGAGACCTCCGCCAGACTTAATAGTGCTACCCAACACAGGAAGCGGCAACTCTCCAGACGAGAACTACTACCCTCAACAGCAGCAGCAACAGCAGCAGCAGCAGCTGTACACATCTATAGCCATGCGGAACTCGCAATACCAACAGGACAGGATGTCGCAGTACGAAAACGTCAAACGAAACTCCATACCATTATCGCAGCTTACCAACAGGATGAGTGGACTAAACATAGCGGGAGCTACTCAGCGGCAAACGTCGTCTTCTTCTTCATCCTCTGTGGTTTTTAACCAACAAGCCAAGGACCCAATGCCTTCCTCGGACGTGAAGCTTAAGCTGAAATTCTACTACAAGTACGACATTTTTGCAATAGTCGTTGCTGATAACTCGAGTCTAGCCGATATCAAGACCCAAGTTCTCAAACGAGTTGACGAGTCAGATCTGGACGGATCCTCTATATTATCCGTCCATCTTTATCCCAAGGATTCTACGAATGCTAGCGATGCTAGCCATGATGCCGCCACGGAAATTGTGTCTGACGAACAGCTCTGGAGCAGTCCAGCCTTTGTGGATAAAGGTAGGATTTTGGTGGTTGTAGATGAAGCCTGAAGTGTCTGTTATATAGTGAAAAGATGGCCGTGAAACATGAATGAAAGATTGAGGGACTAATTTACAAGTCTTAATACTAATGATGATCGTAGTTACTGACACTGGCAGCCTACATCGAGAATATATCTTAAACAAGAATTTAACAATTCAGACTATATATGTCATTCGTTCGAAGCCTTCATGCTTTTTATTTCCTTTTGATCGTTACCTCATCTTCAATGATTTATACATGCTTAAAGCAACATCTCCAATGGGTTCTCAACAACCTTCTTCAGGGCCTTGATGAACTCACCTCCCAAGGCTCCGTCCACAGTTCTATGATCAAAGGTACCGGTGAAGGTGATGACATCGTCAAAGACAAAGCCGAACTCGGAGGCCTTGTCTGGAACGGCCTTCTTCTCGGTGGTTCCAATGGCGATGATAGCACTCTGAGGAGGGTTCAGGATCGAGGTGAACATGGAAACAGCTGGGTTCATTCCCAAGTTCGAGATTGTGATGGTACCACCCTGGAACTCGGCTGGAGCCAACTTACCAGCCTTTGCGCGCTTTCCAAGGTCTTTGATCTCGTTGGAGATGGTCTCAAGACCCTTGGAGTCTGCGTTCTTCACAATTGGAGTGATCAGACCAGTTGGAGTGGCAACAGCGACGGAAACATCAACGTTCTTGAACTGTCTGATGACACCCTCGTTCTCCAGGTAGTAGGAGTTTACTTGTGGCACACGCTTGGAAGCAACGGCGATGGCCTTGATCAACAAGTCGTTCACAGAGAGCTTGTAGCGGTCCTCAGCAGAAGCGTTGAGAGATGCTCTCAACTTGAGCAACTTGGAGACGGAGATCGCAGACGAAACGATGTATGCTGGGGCTTCCTGGGAAGATTGGGTCAGTCTCTTGGAGATGACCTTTCTCATGTTAGTCAAAGGAATGTCCTCGTAAGTGGCCGAGGCAGCAGCTGGCGCTGGGGCAGAAGCGGCTGGAGCAGCAGCTGGAGCTGGAGCTGGAGCTGGCTCCTTGTAGCTCTCGACATCCTTCTTGGTGATTCTACCATGTGGACCGGTTCCAGTCACGTTCTTCAAAGAGATACCTCTCTCCAAAGCAATTGTCTTGGCGATTGGAGAGGCGAGAATACGGTCAACAGAGCCAGACGACGACTTGGGAGTTGCAGCTGGTGCAGCTGGTGCAGCAGAAGCAGTCTCCTTCTTCTCCTCCTTTGGAGCCTCTGGAGCGGCTGCTGGAGCGGCACCAGTCTCGCCAGCATCCTCGACAGTGAAGTCTGCAAAAGCAGCAACGTCGTCCTTGTTCTCAACGTAAACGGCAATTGGCTTGTTCACCAAAATATCCTCGGTACCCTCGTCAACCAAGATCTTGGCCAGGAAACCATCCTCCTGGAACTCGAAGTCCATGGATGCCTTGTCGGTCTCGACCTCGGCGATGGATTCACCTGGGGCCAATTGGTCCCCAACAGCCTTGTGCCACTTCAACAGGTTACCCTGAGTCATTGTTGGCGACAAAGCGGGCATGTTGATGACGGTGTGTTCCGGCCATGCTAAAGCAGTTAGTATCATCCATTGAAAAACAGGGCTAATTGGTTGGATTTTCACATACACTTTCCGGCATAAGTACGGACAAAGTTCACGGCAGTGAGCCTCAAAGTTCTAAAATGACGATTTGTTAGTTAACCTCTTTAGCACATGCTAACAACATCACCACAAAGCTGAGCAGTAAGGGGTCTGTTGTAGGCTAGCCAACAAACAGGTACATACGGTTGCAAGGCAATGGCCGAGCGCATCACCGGGCGAATTGATCTCAAAGCGGCAATGGTAGACATCTTCAATTATTCAAGTTGTTCTAGAAGAATATTCTTGTTGTGAAAAGGTCAAGTCTCAAGGTGCAAGAAAAATGTCCCACCAGCCAGCTCGTCGAGGAGGGCCTGGAGAACAACCGTCCGGGTTTGGAACGGGCGCACGACCTATGGGACATCTTTAAAAGTTTCCACTTTAATTACGATACCACCAATATATGTTTCTTCATGATTGCTTTATTTGCTTTGACCCTCTAATCTACCAAGTACCATTGTGTCGTTATCTCGTCTGCTCGCTTTGTGAACAAATCGTTGAACTGCTCGGGCTTCTGGACATCGTCTGGCCATACAAACTCTACTCCTCCATTTTTCAACAGACAGTCTCTGGTAGTCTGCCAGGAATGTCTAACCATGGACCCCCATCCGAAAACCGGATCGATATTATTCTTCAACCATGCCACTGTCTTAGGATCACCCGGATATCCCGAGCCCCAAGGGTCTTCTGTGGTTCTGCTCACTGCTAGCGATATGTCCCTGGTCACCTTGGCACATACCGAGGCTGTAGACACACAGGGATAGATGGCATCTGCCTTCTTTGCGACTGTCACCTTTAAGTGCGGGAAAATATCCTGCAGCTTTCGCTGGTATGTGGCGGGAGGACCAACGGTGTCGATGTAAATCTCTGTCAAGTTTACCTTCATTGCCAACACTCTCTTGATCAGATCAATGGTTGTGTCGTGAGCCTGTTCATTCAAGTTGTAGTTTCCCTGCGATGAGGACTTAAGCATTCCCGCGGAAATGTCTCGTGCTGTCAGAGATGTAGTACACCAGCCAATATTCTTGTAGAGATCGTGATCCTTGTCGCAGATTGCCTTCAAAAGGTTGGTTCGCTTGTCCTCAGAGAGCGTCTTTGAGTCCGCAAACCCATACTTCTTCTGTAAAGTTTTCTCGAAACTTTTCAAGCTGTAACTGACACCATACACCATTGGGCCCAAGACAGGGCCCCTGCCAGCCTCGTCTACTCCTAATAGACACTCCTCCTCTGGATTGTCCAGTATCTGCTGTGGTACTGGGGAACAGTACGTGTGAGTAGCATCTGATACGGGGATTGTTACACTAGGTGGTATGAACTCAGCAGAGGGGTTCTGGACTGTCTGTTCCTCAAATCCGATGCCCTCATCACTTTCCAAAGACATTTCTGTGGCGTTGAATTATATTACCTCCAAGCAAGCGTTGCTCAAACTTGATTAGATCTATCTACTTTGTAACTAACGCGTCGTCGGACGCGGGTTGGGTACACGACCTTTGGTTGATTTAGGAAAGAAACGGGTACATTCAAAAATCCTTGAGTATCATGGGATGGAGTACATTAACAACTTAATTGGGCATTATTTGTCCTTCACAATACCGCTGAGATTCTAACATCAGGAATATTATTGGTTTTGAGACAAAAATTGACCTAGCCTTCGCCTGGATGATAGTCGGGTGATCATTGAGCCATGAGCAAGGACAATCCCGGGATGAGAAGGGTGTCACCGAAACTGAGCCGCTTCCAAGGTTTGGGTGGAAAGATACTCCGAGATCTTGGACCCAAAGCTATATTGACGTGGGATGCACTCTAGAGAACTTTCGTCTTTGATTTAAAAGGACGCATATTTTTTCAAGCTGTGTGCGGCTCGGCTATCTTCATCGAGGCTGTGTCCCAAATGTCAAGGCGGTGCTGCTGCAATAATCAGCAATGAGGCGATGTTGAAATCTTCACAGAGCCAAAAAAAATATGAGGAGATCCCATTATATTATTTGTCATGGGAAGAGAGATTAGTATGGGCTGTCACTTCAAGTCACTAGATTACTGATCAAGGAGTAAGGAGTCTAGTCAGTGTTAGGTCTTGTCTTAAGGTTAGTACGTTCACTACGTTACCACCATGTGCAGTAGATTATTTAATATCACTTCTCCGAAGACATATTATTGTGGCATCCGGCAAAAAATCACCTCCACATGTCACTTGAAGCACGATAGGCTCCTGCCCACCTCAAATGCATCAAAAGAAAGCTGAATAACCATATGCCATGCGAGCCGAGACAGTACTTGCATGTCATCGCATCGCTTGCTGTGGCTGAGCAGATTCTGTGTTACGCCCCGTTTATGACTGATATAAAACTCTATATTCGAATGTATATTAAAGGCTTGCGAAACTGCTGTTGAAACAATATACAATCCTGACCATTCAGCTACAGCAATTGAAACTAATTGATCCAACTTGCACAATGACCGACAATAAATCTACACACATTGACCAGTCACCCGTATTGCCGAGAGGGTGGGTTTCGAAGGTAGACGAGCAGACAAAACGGCTATACTATCTGAATACAATCACTGGACAAGCACAATTGGAGTTCCCCACTACAGAATCCAGTGACTATGATGTTGATGATCTCCCACCACAATACGAAGATGCCGTGGCAGGGTCTGCTCCACAAGAAGGGAGGTCATCTGAGCCAAAAGGAAGAGTGCATAGAGCCGCAATTATTGCAGATCAGTTCCAGAAAAGGGCTTTTGATTATGAGACGAGACACAGTGGTACGCATGTGCTTTCCCAGCATTTCCAGAAACATAAGCAGAAGAGAGAGTCAGAAGGCGTGGATCCCAATTCCACCTCCTCCAAGCTGATATCCACTGGTGCTGCAGTGACTTCATTCATTCTTGATCAAAGACGTGCCAGGTTCGAGCGGAGACGTCGTTTTGGAATAACCGGTCTTATAACCCGAGCCTTTGATCCCAATGACACCGAAAACGACGAGAGATATGATAGCATCAGATACGGAAGGAGGGGTAAGCATTAAGTCGACGCAAAATGGAGCTTTGTTGAATGGAAATTTTTATTTGAGAGATTGTTTTCGATGATTGAGCTTTGTTTAACTTATATGTAGGAAGTTGGATTCTTGAATAATTTTTGGTAATAGAGAATTATTTCGAAAAATTGAGAAAAGACTCTCCAATAATTCCCAAAATAGTAATACTACAACTGACCCACAGAGAGCTATACCCACCAGTATCAGAAAAACAGTCAAACAAAGACTATTATTACTACAAAAAAATCCTGCATTATAGTTTCAGCTATTTATTATGCACATATATCACCAATGACGCTATCAGAAGCGAATCTGATTTCCTGTTCGACCTGCCAAAATCTGACGTCGTGCGACAACGGATGAGATAAAGAATCTCGTTATTCCCATTGCTTATCTCTCAACCAGCTTTCTCCATAACCATGTCGACACCAATGCCGAATCACTCCCGATCGACGTCAATCGATGCCGCCAGCTTTATAGTACAGCCAGAGGAAGGACAAGAAGATGACTCGTTTACATCCACAGCCTCGGATACAGAGTCTTACGCAGGGAGCATAAACCACAACGAACAGAACACTCAGAATACGTCTTTCCATCCAGTGGAGTACCTGTTGGGATCCTTGGAGTCTGCATTGAGTTCAATAGATCTGGATAGATCCATAGTTCTACAATCGCAGATATCAGGTGAATTGAATAACACTTCAAAGGAATTGCTGAAAATGATGGAGGTACTGGAACAACGGATACGATCCCATATGGCCAACTTCGACAGACTGAAGAACAACACAATCCCCGAGCTTGCTGCCAACATATCCAAAGCAGAAAAGAAAGCTACCAAATTGACGAAAGTCTTGAAAGATCAATATCCTATCGAATACTCAAAGAGCCTGGATAAAGTGTTGAACAGAATAACCAAAGATGATGAGAATCTGTATGTTTGAAGTTTACGGCCTTTTTATACGATCTAACTTTTCTGCTTCTATGAGATTATGAACTAGAGTCCGTATCGTCGTCGTAGTCCTCGATGGAATCCGCGATAAATTCCGTGGCTTCTTCGAACCGCTCTTCCACGATGTTGTCCATTCCATCTGAGTCAGCCCTCAGCACTCTACCGTACTTCTTTCTGGGCCTTTTGGCTGTAGCAGATGCTTCTCCCTCACCCCAACAGGAGTGCTTGGATGCTGTGAACACCAGTGAGTTCTTGTAGAACCAGTCGGTTATAGACTCGTCTATGGTGGAGACTATGGCCCTCAATTGCGATTTGTCCAGGAAGTTTATCGAAGCCTTTACCAGATTGCGGACATCACGATGGCCACACAGGTGTACCACTCCATTGTAGGCATCTCCGTACCCTACAAAAACAACCTTGGTTGCTTGGAAATAGCTCACGTAGTTGTCCCAGATGTACAGCAAGATATCTTGCGAGGCATTGATGTTGTTATAGGAGTCGTCGCTGGGACCGCTAATCGAAAGTGGAATGCTCACGTCAATCACTGCGTACTTTTCTTTGATTGCCCACTCGATCATCTTCAAAGAGGAGTCCACAACCACAGACGAAGAGGCGTCCAGGATACCGGTGAATGGGTCTCTTCTGGCCCAAACCTGAGCTGGATCATGGACCGATATCACCAAGGTCTGGTTTGTGTATACATCGCTCGAGCATATGACTTGATCTTCCAGCGAAGCACTGGAAGGCCTTTTCTCATTCAAAATCGGCAGTGTGATGAAGCCATGCTTCACCATCAGCTTTCTGGCCTGGTTCGCCCTCACGGAATCGTACAGTTTTGCATTTTTGTATGTGATGTCCTCAATCGCAGCAAGTTTACCGTTTGTCACGAATTTCTCGTAATTGCCAAATATGGCAGGTACAGAGAAATCAACGCCAGCATACGAGGGTTTCAGAGACTTCCAGTAACGAGACTGGATCTTGACGACATCGTCGATGACTTCGACTGCGGATTTTGTGGGCAAAGAGCTTCTGAGCTCTTCGGGTGTGTCTCCAAGTAACACCTTTGCAACACTTAGTGCAGAGTTAGCGATACTATCTAGATTGTACCCACCTTCCAAGACGACACAGAGGTTACCTTTGGCCAAACTCTTCAGCATGTGCGTCATATGGCCGTAACCAGCTGGAGAAACATGACATCCACCAATCACATCTCCATCTGCAGCATCGAAACCTGCACTGATGATCACCAAATCCGGGTTGAACTCGTAGCATACAGGCAAGACCACCTTGCGGAAAGCATAAATGTAATCGCCGTCTCCCATACCACCAACATGCCATGGAATGTTCAGATTAAAGCCTTCTCCTTTACCTTCACCACATTGATCAGCCCCACCAGCTTTGGTACCAGGATAGTATCTGCCCTGCTCGTATCTGTGCAGCGAGATGTAGAGCACTCTCGGGTCATCGATGAAAGATTTCTGTGTCCCATTTCCATGGTGAACATCCCAATCAATGATGACAACTCTTCGTACTGATTCTGGGTAATTTTTCAAGATATTCTTAGCAGCGACGGCCACATTCGAGAACAGACAGAACCCACCAGGGGTGTCTGGTTCAGCGTGGTGACCTGGTGGTCTTACAACAGCCAAGGCATTCTTGACCTTTCCCTCGACCACGGCTTTGCAAGCCTCAATAGCACCACCACAGGAAAGTTTAGCACTGAGCAGAGAGTCGTGGTTAAAGTAAACCGAATCGCCCTTCTCTGTCTCTTCCAGAAGTTTCGCCTTGGTCATGGTGCTGGTGCTTTCGATGAAATTCAGATGTTCCTCCGTGTGAACTTGCAAAATCTCCTCCTTGGTGGCCTCCCGCACTGGTAGCTTCAACATGAGATCACCAATGTCGTCAATCCCTGAAAGAGTTGGATCTGTGATCAGGCCGTTTTCGGCTAGAATCTTGTAAATACGGTAGATTCTCCGAGGATCTTCTGGATGTGGATCAATATACTCGAAGTATGAGGTAAAAATCTTGGCATGGTACCGCATGCGCACATCATAGCATAATCCAGTTTTCAAAGGAGTATATACCAGTTTGGGAGCCGTTACTGGAACGATGGTATCGCCCTTGGTGAGGTTTCCTTCTGACCCTGTCTCCGCCAACAGGTTTTGCGACTCCATTTCCTCCGCAGACCGTTTATTGGTCCCGCCATCAACGTCCATCTCAAAATGATTGGCCTGTTCAGGCTCTCGTTTCACGAAGTCAACCATTGAATGAAAGCGCTGGAAAGACTCGCAAGCTATTGAAAGTGACCTGCATGTGTTTAATGTGTTTAAACTTCGGTGGAGTTGTGGGTAAAATTGAGTGCCCGTGTGATATTTGGCAGACGAAATCTATTTTTTTTTGGATTGAAATTTGAGCCTCAGTTTAAGAAACCTCTAATACTGTGTGAATTCAGTTTTTTTTTACCAAAAATGAAACTGTATTGGGAGGCAGAGAAGTTTATAGTGAACAATCCTCGGCAGGGGTCGCTTAATACGCGAATATTTGAGGCCGCCAGGGCAAAGAAGGTGACATCTGATCCAAGGCATCTGTATGCCCTTGTGATATCCACACTGCAGTACAAGCCTTTCATAATGGAGATTTTGAAGAAGTCAAAAATGTTAAAAGTGGAAACAAAAGTTAAAATCAGCGAAACAATGGGCATGTTACTTGTGCATGATCTTCTGTTTTCAAAATCAGGGAGAATTCAGTCTGGAAAACATCCTATCAAAGATGCAGTGTTAAGGCATAAGACCAGACTTCAAGCTGAACTCACGAAACTGAAGCTGAAACACAAGGTACGGGACCTTTCCGAGTTGATAGAGGAGGATGATACACCTGTGAGGTGGTTTAGAGCGAATTTATGCAAGACCACTAGGGAGAAAATTCTCAAGGAATTTGGTCATTTGGACCAGGTATCTTCGTTTGAGGAACTCGAGGTGGGCAAAATCTACCACGACGAGTACATTCCCAACCTGTTTGGAGTCCACCCGAAAGAAAAGATTGTTTCTTCAGATGCTTACTTAAACGGAAGAATCATCATCCAGGATCGCGCATCGTGTTTTCCAGCGCACATTTTGCATCCTTCCCCCGGTGATAAGGTGATCGATGCCTGTGCTGCTCCAGGCAATAAGACCACTCACCTGGCTTCATACTTGAACAACATTCAGGGCTCTATAACAGCTTTTGAAAAAAACGAAAGCAGGTCCAAAACATTGAAGATGATGTCTGAAAAGGCCGGGGCCTTGGGATGTATCACTGTCAATGTAGGTGATTTCACAGCATCCAATCCAGAAGACTTTCCAGACGTGACCGGATTCGTAGTTGATCCTTCGTGTTCTGGAAGTGGCATTTTTGGAAGAGCTTTTGACGAGGACTCTAAGACTGATGACGCTGTTGACGAAGAAAGATTGGCGAAACTTTCTGGGTTCCAATTTACTATTGTGAGACATGCAATGAGTTTCCCCAGTGCGAAGAGGCTAGTATATTCTACCTGCTCTATCCACGCTCAAGAGAATGAAAGAGTTGTTGTGGATCTTTTGAATGACCCACAAGTAAAGAGCAGAGGCTGGAGACTTTGTTCTAGACAGAAGATAATTCCTGACTGGAAACGCCGTGGGTTTGTAGAGGAGTTCAGCTCGTTCGAAGATCCAGAGGCCATGGCCGGAGGGTGTGTCAGGAGTCTTCCTAAGGTAGATGGTGGAATTGGATTTTTTGCTGCAGCCTTTGAGAGAACTGATGAAAGCATTTCCCAGGTGTCGGTGCCTTTAGAAGGCTCGGAAGTATCCAAAGAAGATGAAGTATCTGAAGAGTGGACCGGCTTTTCAGATTAAATGCATTCATGCATGTGTAATAAGGCGTGCAGCAGCAGAGTTGTCGCCGCACCCCACATTTACTACAACATAGACACACTTTTAGCGCTCGAAATAATTGATGAATAAACGGTATTTCCAGCAAATGGAATGACTAGGCCAGAATGGGAAAATCCACAGATAATGCCATGTCTCGCCAGGAATGGCAATTTGGTCAAACTACTGCCGCTGACTAGTAGCGTCTTCTATTACAGACATGTCTGGACTAGCTCTGTGCTGAGCGGTATATTTGAAACGTTTGGCGAGGAGCTACTGATAGGCGTATTCTTTGATTATTGCTGTGCTGGCTTGATTTGCATTGACGCTATAGAGTCTTTCGTTTATATTATGAACCAGCATCTGTTTAGTCCTTGGGCTGTCTTTGGCGAACACTACAGACTAGACCAAATGGCATTCGATCTCTCACAGCCGAGAGGCCCGGCCTCACAAAAGGAGCTAGGTCAGCTCTTCAAAATTTACGTTGGGATTCTATATTTTGAATCGTCTTTTGCGGAACAGGAACTTATTCGCTGGTTGGAAAGAGTGTATACGACAGTCAGGGGCCAGCAATGAGAACTAACGAAAAGTGTCTATACACCTTTTTTACTTAGAAACGCTTGAGAATGTCATCAACAACCTCCTGGGTAGTGGACTTTCCGCCCAAGTCTGGGGTCTTGATGGTGTCCTCGCCCAGGTTGGCATCGACAGCAGCGTAAATCTTGGCAGCAGGCTCAGCATAGCCCATGAACTCAAGCATCAACGCAGTGGAACGAATCGTGGCAATTGGGTTGGAGATACCTCTGCCCTCGATGTCTGGAGCAGAACCGTGACATGGCTCACCAATGGCAAAGTTGTCACCAACATTGGCAGATGGAACAACACCTAAAGAACCAACAAGAGCAGCAGCACCATCAGAGAGGATATCACCGTACAGGTTGGGAGCAACGACAACGTCAAAGATCTCAGGCTCACGGAACATTCTGTACACCATAGAGTCGACAATCTGCTCCTTGTACTCAACAGAGCCGTATTTCTCGAGGTTGGCGTCGTACAGGTTTCTAATGGTTTCTCTGAACAAACCGTCAGAAACAGACAACACGTTGGACTTGTGGGTGACGGTCAGAGAAGGAACAGAGTGCAGGGAAGCACCTCCCAACTCACGCACCTTCTGTCTCTGCAAAGCAATGTCCAGAGCCATCTTACCAATGTTGGTGGTGGCTCTCTCGGTGATTCTCTTGATGGCCTCAGCCACCTTTTGACCATCCTTTTCGAAGATTCTCTCCTCCTTGATGTACAAATCTTCGGTGTTCTCACGAACAATCACCATGTCGACGGGTCTACCGATACCGTCAACCGACTTGACGGGACGAACGTTGGCATAAAGACCCATCTTCTTTCTCAGAGCCACAATTGGCGAAGAGTAGCCGGCCACCTTGGTGGTTGGCGAGGAAACAGCTCCAAACAAAGCACCATCACAGGAACCTTGCAGGGCCTGGACGGTCTCCTCTGGCAAGGCGGTTCCGGTCTTCTTGAAAAGCTCAAAACCAGCGAGCAGATCCACAAACTCAAACTTGAGATTATACTCGGATGGCAAGGCCTCGAGGACCTGGCGACCGGCTGGGATGACCTCTCTTCCGATACCGTCACCTGGGATCAGACCTGATGGAGGTTAGTCAAGACGTTTTGGAGACGTTTGATATTTCGAAACACTTACCGATTTTCAGCGTCTTGGCGGTTCCGGTGGCATAGCCACGCTTGATACATGATCTGGAAGCAGAAAGCATTTTCAAATATTATTTGTAGAAACAGTTAAGCAGAAGGCCTTGAATAGAAACACCAAACTTTTCACCGGTGTCGGGGGTTCAACGAGTCATCTCATCGCCAAATTTTTGGGTCTGGGGTCACGACCGGGCCGGAGTAAAACATTGTGAGGTGCGTTTGATCTGATTAGTGTCTAATTGACCTTTATATACGATCCTAATTTATGTGATGCTATATAGATACAAGAATTAAATGTCCTTCAGTACCAGTTAAAATCGTCTGCTGGTATGGGAGGCACAACGACGGGCGGACCACCGATTTTAGTATCGTCGTTGGAGGCCTCGGTCTTTTCGCTTGGCTTCTTCAGGTCAAATAAAGTAGTCCCTGTCCTGTCTATTTTACAAAGGGCACAGGAAAATGCAATTGAAGCCTTTTGAAGAATTGGAGCCATTTCAGCACAAAGTTTGGAGAGGCCTTCTTCAAGCTCGGCTGTGGGCTCCTGGTGCTGGCCGTCTGGGTACAGCACAAATGTCGAGTCGTTGATCCATTTTACAGATGGATTTTTGATACTGTTGTACTTGGCCAGGGTGGGACCTATGGCATCTTCGATGGCTATTCTAGTCATTCCGAAGAACACATATTGGATGGCAATGGCGTTGTAGAAGGATGATGATTCTGCCGTAGTAGGCTGGACCCGTAGTTTGTCTCTGGCCCTCTCTTTGAGCTTCTCAGTTATGACTAAAGCTTCCTCCAGACTCATAGAGGGGACGTGGGAATCTGACTTGATCCTGACAAAAACGTTTCTCTTGGGTTCTGGGTCCTGGGACTCAGAGTCGAGTTTATATGCCTCTGCCATCTCGTGGACAAACTGTCTCTGAATCCTCTGCATTGGTTTGAAACTGTATGTTTCTCTCATGAGATTACCGCTGACCAGATCCCGAAGAACCTGTTCAATTCCCTGGGCCCACTTTTTCTGGTCCCTGAAAATGTCCAGAACAAACTCAGAGTATGGAACCTTCTCCATAGTTAGTCTGTCAAGAGAGTCTGGCGAGATCACAGTGGACGATTTCAGATTAAGAGCCTGTAATAAGTTCCTATTTCTTTCCAACTTGGCACACTCTGAATCACATTCCAAAACAGTGTTCTTTGAGGGAGAGCTGCAGAGAACTTGCTTCGAGATTCTCTTGCACTTGCAGAAGATAGTGACCTTTTCATTGCACAGAATAGGTGCTTTGCAAGTGTATGGAGCATGACAGGTATCCGTACATATATGTCCACAATCTTTGGGTTTCCCACATGGAGATGGACATTTCTTCAGGCATTGGCCTTCGGCATGGCACAGCTTGGTGCACTTATGCGCACCGCATGGCAGTGTCTTTCCACACATCCTACCACAAGAAATATTTTCTTGGTAACACATAATATTCTGCAGTTCAACCTTCTTATCACATCCACACTTTTTCACCATCAAAAAAGTACATTTTGGGCAACTTTGGTCGTCTGGATGGCAGTTGTGATACTCAGGTCTATGTCCGCAGGCTGTAGGACGAGTACACTGATGAGGACAAACTGGTAGCTTGGTTCCACATCTGACAGGTGCAGGAACAACCGTCTGACCACAATGGCAAACCAGATCATCAGAGCTTGACTCCAGACATGGTTTACAAGGGCCCATATGGCATGTCATTTGACATCTGTGCAATCCACAAGATAGTAGCTTACCACACTCTTTGGTACAGATATGTTTCGCTTCGATATTATTGATGATCTCTTCCAGGGCAGCAGCAGAATGTCCTCCAACTCTGCGACGGCCCTTTTGCAACTCCCTGTCTCTCCTGAGAGCAACTTGTTCAAAGTCACAGCAGACATCACCACATCTGTGTCTGCGGCAGCTCAACAGGGCTTGACATTTATGGGTACACTTGGGAGTGGAACCAGACACCTTGAACGCACACGGAACCGTGAAAGAGGAATATTCACATGAACATTTCATGTCGACAGTTTTCATACACGAACGACAATCGCCCTCGTGACAAAAGTCAATACAGGCATGGCCACAAGGCAGTTTCTTACCACAGACTTCACCGCACGTTGGGATGGGATCAAGACATGAAGTTCTAGGATGCTCTAGAAGATCAGAAAGCTTTTTCTTACCACAAGCACAATACGTGACAGCGTCTGGTCCAAGAGGACACATGTGAGACTTGGCTGTGTAAGGATGACAGTTCTGGACACAAACGTGGTTCCCACAGTCAAACGTCTGTTTGCAGATATCCTCGCAAGGAAATGTGCCAATCCACAACTCTCCGTCAATATCCGATTTCTTATAAGATCTCTCCGAGCACGTAACCTCTCTGGTGTGTTTTCCACAATAACATTTGGTTATCACCGTTTCAGGACAACTTCCGCAAGCACCAGAATGACACACCTTCTTACACCTATGGATTCCACATGGCAACAGATCGCCACAAACTTTTCCGCATTGCCATCCCTTATCATAGGAGGTTACTATACAAGGCACCTGTCTCGATTTTTCACCACAATTACAATGGAGGGAAGGTCCCAGCGCCGTACACCTTTTCATGTGGGGACCCGGATGGCATTCGAATGAGCACTCGTGAACACAGCTTTCCAGGCTCTTATTGCAGGTTTGGCCACAACTGTGTGGATGAAAGACATTTGATTGCGGGTTGGATATCTTTCCACACCAACATCTATACTCCTTGGGAAGAGTGTAGTGCTTCCCGTTGCAAGAGGGGCAACGCCATGATTTATCGGCACCAGTAGAGGAGCCTCTCTTTGCCCAATCACGGATACACGCGAGGTCGTAAACCCTGTAACAAGCATCACATGACCAAATCTGACTCTCACCATCAATTTCCCCGGTGCATACCAAACAGGTGTAGGTGCCCTCTCGTATCTCACTCAGAAGCCTCTCTGCAAAGGCTAGTTCGGGTGAGTCGTCCTCCAAGTCTGAGTCACTCGTAGCCGTGGCGTAGTCAGATTCAGAGTCATTATCCGGACCGATCAGATCAGGCCGAATTTCCACGTCGTCTGACATAATTGAGCTGAGTACTAAAGAAGTGGCGAATGCGTTGGGGGAGTGGTATTGGAATTGGTATAGCTGTACTGATATATCCGGAAAAAAAAGGCTGACAGAGCCACGCGATGGAGTGTGCTTCCTAAATCGGACATTTGTGTAGTACACACATAAATGGGTCCTCCCATTACCCGGCCCACGAAGAGTTCGCTTCAGCCAATGGATTACTAGAGGTTGGTAAACAGGTCTGGGTTCTAGTTGAGAGCAAGTAATCCTACCAGCAACTGATATAACGCTTACGGAACAAAATGCCAATCGTGAGTGATCCATGGAAAAAGAGGTATGTTAATTATATCGGCGTTTTGCTCTTACGATGTCGGTGCTAACTCGAAAATCAGAGATGCCTGGAGGTATCAAGGCCACTTCACCAGAGCTAAAAGATTGAGAGGAATGTTCCCCGGTTTCTTCATTGGTTTAGGTGCTTTTGCTTTGATCTCAGTGACTGAGGATTATATACTGAAGAAGGAGCCAGCCCATGGTGAGCATCACTAGGGAGGGTGAGATGGAGAATGGCAGGAGAGCCTGGCTGGAGAGTGAGCACCACTAAGCAGGGATGTACCTTAACCCTACACAAACATTCAGACAAACAACGGACTTGCATGGACGCTAGAGCACAAAAATTGGGACGAGACCGGCCAATAGCGATCGAGAACGATGGTGTTGGAAAGAGGTCCCATGCAAAGTCAAAGTGATGAGAGATATAGAAGAATGCATTATTTATTGCACGAGTCAACAAATCATGATTGGAAAATCATTTAACGAATCACCCGGCTGCGTAGAAATTTCAGACCTTGCAAAATCGAACTTGTTGGGCCATTTTGCGAAAAAGGCCTGCATTGATCAATTTGATTTTAGGCCTATAGTTAAGCTTCTCTGATTGAGCGAATTCAACTAAGAAGTTATTCCTTCCTTCTATCACCGTTCAAAAGTGTATACTGAAAAATATAGCGAATATTACGTTGAAACCGCAATGACAGCTACCGTTGCACCAGAACCCGTAGACAATGTTATAATACGATCTATAGAGCCAGTCGTTGATTATGGATTTTTCCAGATGGACGAGGATCTTTTTCCGATTAGAGCACCACACAAGTCGTTATCCGGCGAAATTTCACTAGATATGAGCAATTTGGAGCAGTATCTCGGAGGGAAGAAGCTAGAGATTTACGAGGATGGAGGCCGTGTTGGATGTGGAGGAGTTCTGTGGATATCAGGCCATCTTCTGGCTCTTTATTTGCTCCAAAAATGGAACTTCATACTCGAGGATCTCAGGAAAAATCATGGGGTTGCTCAAGTCCATAAGGTTGTTGAAATTGGAAGTGGAACCGGGGTAGTTGGAATCGCTCTTGGAGCTGCAACTGTGGACCACAAAGATCAGTACCCCGAGGATTTCAAGGTATATATCTCCGACATTGACGAACTGGTTCCGATAATGCAAAAAAGTATTTCCCTCAACAAATTAGACGAAGTTGTTGAAGCGATATCGCTCCCGTGGGGAGAACCACTTCCCCAATCCTGTTCCTCTAAAGTTGATCTCATCCTAGCTGCGGACTGTGTCTATAACGAAAAGGCCTTTGATATCCTAGAACAGACATTGGTGGATCTGTCAAACGGAACAAAAATCAATGAGGACGGATCTAAGAGAGACACGGTCATATATATGGCTAGTCGGAAGAGAAGAAAGGCTGATTTAAAGTTCTTTCGCAAGTGCAAGAAAAGCTTCCATATGCAAGAGATTGTGCACTATGAGGGATACGAGTTTTTTAGACTACAGAATGTTCATCTTTGGAAAATGGTGCTTAAAAGGTGAGAAAATGGTTCAGAAACAGTATTGATGATTTATACCGCTATTGGAAGTATTTTGATGTCATTGAGAGGATATCCGCACTGGTACCTCCAAAGGCATATGCAGTGGAATTTGCAAAGCCATAAACAACAAACCCGCAATACAGTCAGCAACTTTCAGTGAAAACTCACAATTTCCGTAACAGATTCAACCATCATTTGCCTCATATACCCAGCACAATATATACACGAAACTGTCAGTTATACTCTTCTAGTTTTGCTGAGAGGCTTGATCCAACAACCCCTCAAAGTTCTTCGAAAGCTCTTCGGAGTCTTCCTTGTCTTCTTCAACACCGATTAAGCTGCCTGAAGAAGTGGCCGACTCCCTGGAAGAGGTCAGAATCTCGGTCTGCTGAATGGCATCCACTCTCCATTTCTCAAGCACCTTCTGTTCTTCCTCGTAGCCATACTCCAATGGCGTCTTCTGGAACACAGCTCCAAACATGGTACTTTCTTCTAACGTAACAGAGTTCTCAATGTCCTCGTTCATCTTCAAACGGTAGTACTCGTGTCTTGCCTGGTCGTATGCCTCGATTATGGTCGTTTCTGGTTGGTTAGCCTTGATGTACAATGTCCTCTGCACCACGCTTTCACCGTCCAGCTTCTTGTAGAGTTGGACCATCTTGCTCCAGTCGTATTTGGCATTCAGAGTTGCCTCGTTTTCGATCAGCGATTTTGGATCGGCCAGTTCCCACGGATGCTGGTCGTAAAACAGACTTCTGAGCTCATCCTCAATATACGTCAGTTTTCTTGTCTTCAACAAATGGTTCTTCACCTGGCTGGGTTTAAGTTTTGTTTTCAACAGCGCGGTCGAGCTCTTTTTTGTCAAGTCAGCTTCCTGGGCTTGTTGTAAGTTTTCCAATCTGACCTTCCTGGTCAAGTCCCATTGAGGTGGGTTGTTGGCCACAACCTTGTACCAGAGAGGTTGTTCAGTCAACATCCTGCTCCTTAGCAAGTCACTAGTCCTCTCCAGGACAGTGAAGGCATTCTGCTGAATCTTCATTGAGTGAGTGTGTATATAAGTGGACTTGATCAGATACTTGATGATATTGAACACTCGACGAAACTTTCCGCTTTTCACCCAGGCTGATGGTGGTGAGTGCACGCCCCAAAATATTTAGGTTCCATAACATGAACCTGAATCATTTGGGCATTAGATATCTGTCGTTTTCGAATTAACAAGAGGTATTTCATGCCACCACTATTTTCCAGAAGGCTCTGGACTCACAGATTATGTGCAAGGGGAAGGATACGAAGTGTTCACACAGAGAACTGGGTACAGCGATGTATGACCAGACTGCCAGAGAGTGAAGTAAAACCAAAGTTAGAAGAGTTGGTGCAGAAGCTTGAGATAAAAGTTGGCGAAGTGGCAACAAATGGATACTTGTATCCGGGAATAGTAGAAGCCGTCAACGATTTGAACTCGCAGTACGGCGATCGTTTGGTAGAAAGAGGAGTGATTGGTGCTGCGAACAAGGCTAAGGACGCCCAGAAGAAGCTATGGGATGAGTTGTTTCCGGGGAGATATGAGACAATACAGGAACGAAAAAGCATTAAGAGAGACTCATCTGGATTTCCGCTTGAACTTCAATTACGTTTTTACAGAGAATTGGGACGTCGAGAAGCCATTCCTCAACACCTCGTCAAAACGTTCCTCCAGCTGGATCCACCGAGATCATTGAAGATTGACCCCCACAGCTTTGAAAAGTTCATGAAGATTGTATTCAGTGCTAAGAGGTATAACTTGAAGGCATTAGCATTTCCGCTGCAGGAGATAGCCAGAGATCTGGAAGGCTGTGGGATGAGACTGACCGATAAAGAGAAAATGGTACTGGTTAGAGCCAGATACGCATTTGCCAAATTTGGCAGGAAGTCTGTAAGCAAGGTGCTGAAAGAATTACCGCTAAGGCCTGGCGTGCTTGTACTTTTGAATCATTTGGCATTGAGAACTAGGAGAAACCTATTACTTGCCTCCACGGATCAGATCTGTCAAAAGGCGATCGAACAGAATCTAACACCCAATAGCGCTCTGATTGGGATGCTCCTCAAAAGCTCTGTTTTGAGTAAGAACAGGAGCACAATGGTGAATGTCATGGATCTGTTGGTTTGTCAGAGGATCCTGCCATTGAACGGAAAGTTGCTTGGGAATCTGATCGAAACCTTATCTTCATTTGGCGAGGTGGATCTTGCTCTGAGATTAGCAAAGCTGATGAAGCCCGCACAGTTTTTTCCCTTAGCAGAGTCAAAAAGATACGCTTTACAAGAGCAGTTTGATCTGCTCTACACGAAGCTGGAATTGGAAAATAACGTGTTAGTTCCATTAGAAGCAACAGAAACAACCTTTGACAATTTTTTTCCTTTGCAAAAAGGCAGCACCATGGATGAATCAAGATCATATATCCAAGCCTCGGGAATCATTGAATTTATGAAATACAACGAATTCGTGCCTTCCTCCAAGACGTTTGAGAGGATCTTTAGATCCTTTAGCAGAGTTCAACACCACAAAGAGTCATGGAACTACACGCAACTACGCGAGGTTGTGGCTATGCTTATCGAGCAAAAACAGAAGGTGAGAACGGTGTTTCGGGAGCTAAAACCCCAGAATGAAACTCTGAATTTGCACCTGACTGAGATGCTGGTCTCGAGTCTTGTTGATGCTTATATGAAGACGACTGGGTCACACAATTCAGAAAAATGCACTGAAATACTTAGGGCCTTCCGGGATGTAAATAAAGGGGCACCACAGTATACTCGAGCACGAGACGAGTTTTTATTACAGGAGATTTCGAAGCTATTCCAGCTGAGTTATCTGTCTGTTTGAGATGTACATATGTGAATGGAGAGTAACGATCAAACGAACAGGACTAGAAGGGCACATTTTTTTACTTCAAACCTATCCATTATCAAACTATCTATTCTGGTTATCAATATTAAACCCCAATATAACGGAAAATATCATTGCTATCCACTATTAGCAGCTATATAAACTTCATGCTAAGGAGCCCTATTTTTCAGTAAAAGAAACGTGCTGAGTCTTTTTCTTTTTGAGTATCACACGAAACCGCGCTTTAACGATTTTTTCTCCCTGACCCGTGGCACGTAATCTATTCGCCTTCCAACAATTTTAGGATACACCTTGTGAACAATACAGCTCCATCGGCCTATTGAATCACAATATCGATGACTGAACCAATCAAGACTAGACTCGGGGAGATGTCCCAGGCCCCCACCCCCCAAAACACGCCTGCCTCCGTTACCGGGTCTTATCTCAAGAACAACCCACCACCAACCATCCCAAGCACCATCAACGAGGAGAATAACGAGGACTTGCACAAGCAGTTGATGTCAAATCCGCTACTGCTTTCCATGATCCAGAACAAGTTGGGATCGCTTGTTGGTAAGGACTCTGGCTATGTCGAGAACCTGCCCAAATCAATCAAGCAGCGTATACACGGCTTGAAGTCTGTTCAGCAAAAGCAGTTTAAGATTGAAGCAGAATTTCAGTCAGAGCTCTTGGAGCTGGAGAAAAAGTTCCACAAGAAATATGAGCCACTGTTCAAGAGGAGGCAGGATATCATCATCGGTATTGCCGAGCCATCCGCAGAGGAGATAGAGGAAGGTGAGGCTTTGTTAAAGGACGACGAAGACAAGGAAGAGGCCGAGGAGAAGATCGAAGAGGTCAAGGAGGAAGATGAAGAGTCCAAGGAGGAAGATGAGGAAGACATTGGTGATGACGTTAAGGGAATACCCAACTTCTGGCTGACTGCTCTTGGAAATATGACTCCTGTTTCCGAAATAATCTCGGACAGAGATGCTGAGGTGTTGTACAATTTGATCAATGTTAGAATGGAGTACTTGGACACTCCTGGCTTCAAATTGATTTTCGAGTTCTCGGAAAATGAGTTCTTTGCGAATAAGTACCTCACAAAGTCCTATTACTACCAGTCCGAACTGGGCTACTCTGGAGATTTCATCTACGACCACGCAGAGGGCTGCGCCATTAAGTGGAAGGATAACGACCACAACGTTACTGTTCACATCGAAAGGAGAAAGCAGAGGAACAAGCATACCAAGCAGGTGAGAACGATAGAGAAGGTGGTCCCAACTGATTCTTTCTTCAACTTCTTCGATCCACCAAAGGCCCCTAAATCTAAGGCTGAAGATGAGGATTCTCCAGACGTTGAAGGCGCCGAAGCCGAAGATTCGGATGCCGAAGAGGAAGATGACGACCTTGAGGAGAGACTGGAGATGGACTACCAACTCGGAGAGCTCATGAAGGATAAGTTGATTCCCAGAGCCGTTGATTGGTTCACTGGCGAGGCTTTGCAATACGAAATCGGCGATGCAGATGAGTTTGAGGAGGAGGATTACGACTCCTTTGACTCTGAAGAGGATGACGACGAGGACTCCGACGACGACGATGATGACGAGGACGAGAATGCAAAGCCCAAGTCCCAGCCTGCTGAGTGCAAGCAAACTTGAGCGATCAAAGCAGAGATCATTGGGACGGTGTGAAGAATCGTGTGTGATTAATGGTGGATCTATAACGGCTGATGCTATCACTAGCTCAGGTCGATCTCTTCCCGCAGTTTCCGTCCTCTCAGTTTTTCAATGTCCCATCATGGGCCTTATCATAATTTCCATCTCTATTTAGTATTTTAGCTTGTTTTATGCCCTATAGTTCGTACCTTCTATAATAATGCGGGGCCTTGAATCGTGTGACACAGTAATCGTATGTTTGTGGTATACACGACTTCTTGAATTTCACACGAACAGGCAACCCAAGGTAGCATTTGCTCCTTTAATACGCGATTACGTAGAAGGTCGATCTTCTCTATACTCGTGACCAAACTTTCCTCAGTGTCAGTTCTATTTCATATTATCATCAGATTCAATTGCTCTTTGTGTCCAATTGCTGATATTTTCAGTCGACTTCATTTATCTCAAGCGTTCACTCCCTAATCCAGTCAACCAAAGCAACTGTATATGTCGCATTCTCGATTACGAAAGTCCCGAATACCGAAATCCTATTCAAGAACTAGCACAAATGACCGTGTTGGGCTAAAATTTAACACTTTTGCCTCGTTGGTACTTATGGGATTACCAAAGGTTGTGAAAGCCTTGCCAATTCCAGCTGTTGAGCTCATATCCAGACATGTTTCCTTCAATGCGCAGAAACACGAGCCTCTCACGCAGTCCGAGTTTTACGTATATATGCTTTCTGCCGTATTTCTTGTCCTGCTTGGAGGTGTCTTTGCTGGTTTGACATTGGCGTTAATGGGCCAAGACGAGGTTTATCTGAAGGTAATTTCAACCTCAGGTACACCTCGAGAGAGGTACTATGCACAGGAAGTTTTGAAATTAGTCGGCAAAGGAAAGCACTGGCTGTTGGTAACTTTACTTCTTGGAAACGTGATTACCAACGAGACATTGCCAGTCATATTGGATAGATTTCTTGGGGGAGGATTCCTTGCGGTGTTCTCCTCCACCATTGCCATTGTTATCTTTGGAGAAATCATCCCCCAGTCGGTTTCTGTCAGGTACGGATTGCAACTCGGGGCATATTTTGCTCCATTTGTGGTTCTTCTGATGTACATCATGTATCCTGTGGCTTATCCTATTGCTAAACTACTGGATTTCATTCTTGGGCAGGACCACGGAACTCTATACAAGAAGAGTGGTTTGAAGACTCTCGTAACTCTGCATAAAACTATGGGTGTCGAGCGTCTCAACCAGGATGAGGTCACCATTATCAGTGCTGTTTTGGATCTAAAGGAGAAGTCTGTTGGAGCGATTATGACTCCCATCGATAAAGTGTACACCATGAGCTCAGACACGATTTTGAACGAGGATACCGTTGAAGAGATTTTCAATGCGGGATTTTCAAGAATTCCTATCCATTTACCTGGAGAGCCAACCAACTTTGTTGGAATGTTGCTGGTGAGAGTTCTTATCAGCTACGACCCCGAGGACTCGTTGCCAGTTTCTTCGTTTCCACTGGCCACGCTTCCAGAAACAGCCAGAGACACTTCATGCTTGAACATTCTAAACTATTTCCAGGAAGGTAAGTCCCATATGGTGGTTGTTAGTGATACCCCAGGCCACGATACTGGCGCTCTCGGTGTATTGACATTGGAAGACGTTATCGAAGAGCTCATTGGCGAGGAAATTGTTGATGAGAGTGACGTTTATGTGGATCTCAACAAAAACATCAAGAGAGAGAATCCTGGTCCTCTTTCCAAGAGAACCCTTACAACCTATCTTCACACGTTGTATAACAGTGGAAGAAACCTGTCCACGCGGAATTCGCTTGATTCCTCTAAGGGTGTTCTTGCTGCTCATCAGCCAATGTACTATCCAAAGAGGCAGTCCTCGGACACAATTCCTTCCAACCATACGATGACTTCTCCCAGTCTGCTGCCGGTTGCTGGTTCGTCTTCTGCAGCTATTGGTCACAACATCACGTCTACAACTGCCAATGGAATCAAACCTTCGAATTTGGCTGTGAATCCAAATCAAACAACTGTTCCAAACATCGTGGTCAAGAAGCAGCCAGCTCTCGGAACTAACGTTTTGGTGATTCCAGAGCCTGCAGTTAGTTTATTGAACAACGAAGACTACGGGTCTGTTCATAATAACGAGGCTGCCGCTTTCGAAGATGACGTTCATGACAATCTCGTGAGAAAGAAGAATGCCGAGTTTAAGAAGTTTGTTCTTCCAGAAGTTAACAGAAATTCTGTGGATCTCTCGGACCCTCGGTCAATTAGCAAAGGCAAAGGTGTTATAGTCCCCAAGAACGGGAACTTGACGGCCTCTTCTAGATCCTCTTCAAAGGGCGATCTGCTCCATCTCTCAGACTCTGATTCGTTCTCACACAGAGGAAGCGGTATTATTGAAAGTGTGGTGAATGTTAAAGGTGTGAGCAAGACCATAATTGAAAGTGCATTGACTGATAATGAAGAAGAAAGAAGTGACGAGGAGGACAGCTCCAATACCGATGGAGACGAAGCCCACAACCTGATGGGTGGTGTCAACAAGTCGATTTCAATGCCGAAATCGAGAAAGAAGTGGAGATGGTGAGTTTTTAATATGTGAAGAAGACGAAAATAAACTACGGTGATTATCAAGTGGTTCCGTTTGTAGAGATTTCAACTCTGGTGCGTCAGATAAAGTGCTGGGCCTGCAGGTAGATTTTTGGCGGGGCACATTACCCGGACGCCACGCAAGATCGGTACGATAATGTTCTACAAGCTTAAAACATCCCCAGTTCTCCTTTCTCTCCCGTGTGACTGTTCCAGGTCAATTTAACCTAATATCAGTGTTTCCATGTCGTCCAACTCGTTGGGACAGAATAATACCCCATCAGGTCAGAACAGCACGTTCAAGAAACCTGCGGGTTCAGCAGGAGCAACCCCAGTTCCTACCACTGTGGCATCTGGAGTTACCATAGTTGAAAATGACGATACAAGGGCTAGTTTTACTGGAAGAACAAACATCGATAATGGCGCAAAGATTGGATCCGAGAAGCAACCGGATTCATCACCTCTGCTGCTTTCTACGCCGCCCACTGTTAGCAAGGCCCTAATCCGTGCCTACCCTTACCTACTGATAGCCAACAAGGTACTTGGAGTGTTCACCTGGACTGGTGATGACTACTGGTTGAGCGTACTAACGACATGCATTTTTGCAATTATTGTTCTTTATTTTGAGACCGTGATTATATATTTCGGCCATATAGTTGCTGTGGCATTGATATCACTCTATGCCGTTCTGGGTATGACCATAGAGAAGGAGCAGGAACTAAAGCCTACTCTTGATGATGTGGTTCAATGTCTGACGAGTGTGACTGTGAGATCTGATATGCTGCTTTCACCAATTTCTTCTCTTAGTCTTTCAGCGTATGACTTGAAAAGATTGTTCTTCACAGCCATCTTCCTGTCTCCACTTTACATCATCATCAGCTACTTCCTTCTTCCTCCAAGGACGATGATTATTGCCCTGGGTCTCTTTGTTCTTACCTATCACTCTGCCTCCTCAAGGGTCACAAGAAAGATTTTGTGGAAATCCAAATTCGTGAGATCGCTATGTTTCTACGCAACCGGATTAGATCTCGATTTCCAGCACCAAAACAAGCACTCGCTGTTCCAATTAGCTACCAATAAGGCCAACAAACTCACAAAACTTACAGGGAACTCCAGTGATGGTCCTGTGCGGTTCACTTTTGTTTTGTACGAGAACCAAAGGCGATGGCTAGGAATTGGCTGGACGGCCAACTTGTTGAGTTACGAGAGGACTCCCTGGACCGATGAGTTCCTCAACGAAGCACAATCTACCGAAGACTTCGAACTGCCCAAGGTAAATGACGAGACGGGAATGTACTGGAGATGGATAGACAAGACATGGAGACTTGACCTCACCAATGACGGTGCACTTACGCTTTCTTCGTCGAAACCAAAGTCTACTCCAGATCCAAAGACTGATGATGGATTCGTATACTTCGACAACACCTGGAAGAGTCCTTCAACGGAAGACACCTTCAGCAAATACACCAGGAGAAGGAGATGGATCCGCACCGCCGAACTTGTGTCGCCCAATCATCCTGCAGCATCTCCACAATCTTCAGCTACACCCTCGGTACTTCCCTCCACTTTCAAAATTGCATCTGCCGCATCGGCCACCGTAAAAGAGCAAATTCAAATGGCTTCAGGTACAACAGTTTCCGAGACTGGTGATGATGTGAAATCCAGATCAAAGCGGAAGAGCCTTAGATTTGACTCTGCTCCTCCGCAAATCCTGGAGCATGTCCTGCAGAAGGATGACCAAACCAAACTTGCGATGAATGAGAGTGAGATTGACGCCTCAAAGAAGGATATATAGCAATAATGGTGATATCCTTATGATTACAGTGTGTACACTACCAAGAAATGATGAAAAAAAGGTTTTAAATCGTGTATGACGTAAGTGAAATTTTTTAGATGCTCTATCTGATACGAGGAAATGAAAACTTGATGTTCACCAGGTTGGTTGAACCGTCTGTGGACGAAAGAACAGATCAAGTTCATCAACCAATCCTCTTTAATCTTTGAACATCATAACTCAAATTGGTGTCGATTCTATCGGCTCTGTCACCAATGTTCGCGATGATCTTGTTCTGGCGATCGATCTCCTGGCCCATGGTCAAACTCATGTTTTTCAAATCACTTGCAATCTTTAGGGCCTCGTCCGTATTCTTTGCAATTCCAACTTCCAACTCATCGTCTTCTTCGTCCGCCTCAAATTGGTACTTCTTTGCCTCGTTGAGAACCCTCTCCCGTTCGTACTTTTGGTAGATCGGGGAATTTACACCATGCTTGGTGCGACTAACACCATTCTCCATGGAATCCACAAGGTTCTGTTGCGCTCTGTACCATTCCTTGGTCCTTTCCTGAGCTTCCTGTTTGTGCAATATCCTCTCATTCTTGAACCTTGCCTCCTCGGCACGTAGCTTAGTCTTCCTATTGAACGGATTTCCAACCCTAACAGAGAACAGACCACGGTTATAGTGTGCCAGGTCTTTTACACCTTGCTCTGCTACCTTCTGTTGTTTCTCAGCCAGATGTAAGTCCTGCTCGATCTCATTCAGCTTGTAACCTTGGTTACCAGTCTCTCCCAGAGTATTGCGTGCATCTTCTCTAGCTTTGTTCAGGTGAGCCAGCATGTTGTTTGACGAATAAAGAGTATCTTGCTTTATCGTACGTATCTGCCCCTTGATACCTTCTACAGCCTCATCCTCCTCTTCCTGCTGTCTCTGCCTTTCGAGTTCTTCAGGACTGAGATAGTCCTGGTTGATGGCATAATCAGTTTGCGAGTGGTAGTTCTGTTGCTGTTGTGTATGGAACCCAGGGTAGTCATTGAGATCTTCTTCCTCCAAAGCGACCTCATTTTGGTCCAGATCTTGAGGAGCGGTCTGTATGCGTGTGGATGGGGCATACAGACTTTGGGCCTGGCCACCGTATGGGTCGTCGCGGTAAGATGGTGGCTGCGAGTAGTTATCAGAGTAAGGGTCATGGGATATATCATAACTATTCTGATTCGACGGTTTCTCGCCCTGTTTGGAGTATAGTTCTGGTTGTGATGACTGCGCTTGAGGGGCAGTTGTGGCCGGAGCGTGATCATCGTATTCGTCCCCGTAACCATACTGGTTACCGTAAGGATTTCTTGGCTGGCTTTCCTGGTGTTTTCCTTGAGTGCTGGTGTACAAATTCCCTACCGGCTGACCTGAAAGGCTGCTTTTCTGGTCCAATCTGGTATCAGATTTTTGCCTCTGGTCCAGTCTCGGATCAGACCTTTGTCTTTGGTCTATTTGGGGATCAGATCTCTGTTTTTGAGCCTTTGGCCTATAAACATCCGCTGAAGTATTATACGCTGCATATGGATCATTTGCGATTGGTTGAGAATAGGGATCGTTCGATACCTGAGCATAAGGATCCCTTATCGACGACTCGTTCACCTCACTTTCGGCTGTAGCTGCATTTCCAGGATAGTTATTGAGATCATTCTCTGGGTCATACACTCGTGGCGCAAGTTCACCTGCCTCTAAATGTTTGTCTTTGGCATACTGGTCGAATGCAGCAAACTTATTCTTCTTCTTCCTGTCAAAGGCGAGATCGACGAAACCCCTGTTTTGAAGGTATTCTTTGGTCTCCTCCTCTGTAGATTCAGCGGGTGGTTTGAATAAACGTTTGAACTTCATCTAGTATGCTGGTTATTTCCAAGCTGAAACACGCTTTCAAGCCAAAAAATACCTGACTTTGTCTAAGTGCGAGGGTGTTTCAAGAACAGAACGTCACGTTTATCTCCAGCTCAGTTTGGGGCGATGAAGGTCGTGCGCAGAAACCAATATGACTGAAATGACGGGTGGCTGAGGCTTTGGCCACTTTACCTAATCGGGATGAGCAGGGGCTGTGCAAAAGAAAAGCGATTTGACATAATTTGAGGTAATAGAAATGAAGTTGCTTTACATGATAGTGTATCTATATCTATATATATTATTACAGATCCAGCAGTTCATCCAGTGATAACTCTTGGTGTATGCATAATCCAAGGATACAGAAGGCAGTTGCGATTTACGACTACAAGACTAGTCGCAAGTCAGAACTAGCTCTTATCAAAGGAGAGGAATTAGAAATCCTGGAGAAGCCTACCAAGAACTGGTGGATAGGCCGATGTCACGACAAGAAAGGCAAGTTTCCTTCTAATTATGTGATCATCAAACAACCCGGTATGCAAATTCAGCTTCGCAACGAACTGGATTTGGATGATGAGGAAACGAAGGCGGCACGAAGGAGAAGGAATGGTTTTAGAGATTGGTACGGAGGCTCAGCTGCCTTTGGACTATCAGCACCCGAATTGCGCAAGTATTACTCTGGAAAGAGGTAGTTGGTTCTAAGGGCACATTTCTAAGCATAGCTTCAATATTTAAATAACTTTTAATTTAATTTCAGGCTGGTCCCAATAATCGTAGATTCTCCCTTAAACTTCACATTCTAAGAGTGTGGGGAAAGGCGTGCACATCTGAATCAGAGCAATCCAACGCAAGAGCAATCAACCTTCACTATTACGTACCCATGCAAGGTGGGATATTTAAGAGTTGGTATAAAAAGGCATGACTAGCCATGCTGAAATAGACCTTCGATTCTATCTCCAATTATTGAGATTTGATCAATCACCAAGATGGGAAACGATTTGATGAACAGAGCCGCAGTTGAGGTTGGAGAGGCCATCTACGATTACTCGCCTCAGAACGACGGAGATATTGAGCTTCACAAGGGAGACACTGTCGAGATTTTAGAGAAGCCATCTAAGGACTGGTGGATGGGCTCCGTAAATGGAAAGACGGGTGCCTTCCCATCCAACTACGTTCAGCTTAAGAACTCCGACATCCAACAAAATGCAGGGGATCAGAACGACGGCGAAGGCGGCAAACACCATCACCATGCCCGCGATTTCGGTAAGCGCATCGGAAATGCTACGATTTTCGGTGCTGGTGCCACCATTGGTAATGATATAGTCAACTCAATTCTCTGAAGGATCACTTTTCTAAGTGCGATACCCAATTTTGATGTCCAATTAGGAAGTACACGAAAGTGGCTGTGGCTGAGTTTGCTCTGCCTCTGAGCTGGATTTGTACGGGGTGTTGCCATTTTGTATTTCTCTTATATTAGTTCTTTCTCGAAATAACCATATATTTTATTTGATCCAAGCCGTGATATGTCGTCAGCTGCTATTAACCGCTCGTTGGCCTCTTTGAGGACAGTATGTGTAATATCTTTGTTTACTTGACTAGGAATGGGAAGCGCCCCCTATGTCATGGAACAAGGCATCAATCATGGGAATCTACTAACATTTGACCAGGAACTCGAATTTCTCAGAGACTCAAACGTCATCACAGACGGATTGTTTTCTCAAATTGCTGAATCTATTCCGAACCGTTACAGCGACGGAATGGCGCCTGCAGATGTAAGATCGCAAGCTGGAGGAGCACAATCTGCCGCGCCACAACCTCAAAGCCAAAACCACGAGGAACTTGCCGAAGCGCTCTACGACTACAGACCTTCGCAGCCAGAAGACTTGGAGTTGCACGTTGGTGAGAAGGTGAAGGTTTTGGAGAAGGTGTCCGCAAACTGGTGGAAGGGTTCTGTTGGTTCAAGAACTGGAATGTTCCCAGCGAACTACGTGAGACTGTTGGGTGGTAACCCATATTCCCAAGGACCTGTTCAAACTGCGCCCCAGGGCCAAATGTATGTTCCTCCCCTGTACCCTCAACAACAACAGCAACAGCAACAGGCTCCTTTTCCACCAACGTCTACCAACTACTATCAACAACAACCTGTTCAACAACAAGCTCCTCAGCATCAAGAGCAAGAACAGCATCAGCAACAAGGTAACCCAAATTTCAAGCAGCAGCACCCACATATCTCCAAGTTTAGTTCAAAACTTGGAAATGCGGCCATCTTCGGAGCAGGTGCTACGATAGGCTCTGACATCATCAACTCTATCTTTTAAATGAACTCTTTGGGCTGTTCAGCTTGCTTGCCATACATTACATATCTTTTTCGCGTTTCGTGTTCAATGGTCTTATTCATGGGTTCTTACACATTCGGTCAGTGTAAGTTGCTCCCAATACTCTTTGAGTATTTTTCTATATATTTTTCAATCTCTAAAATAAGAGCCATAGTTATTCCACATTCTTGTAATCGTCACCAGCTTTACATTGGTGGTAAAATCTTTGCTGGTCAGGTCATTCACATCACGAACAAACTCCCATCTTCTGTCCTTGGGCACCAAGACTTGTCCGTTCTCTCTCAGTGTGATTAGTTCCAACAGCAGCATTCCTGAATTCTCGAAGTTAATCGCATCATCATGGAGGGCCAAGTTAAGTAGTCTTTCAATGTTATTCAAAGACTGCAGGACCAAAAGCTTTCTGTCTCTGGAGAATCTGTACACGTAACCTGTGCGAATGTATGACTCCACCGATCTCAAAACCCAGTATACAACTAGCAAACTAGGAGATGCCGCCACCACTCCAAATACCAACTCTTGTGACTTCAAAATCTTGTCAATACCACTTATAGCTACTGTTCCGTCCACTTTAGCCTTTTGTATCTGAATCAGCAAATTGGTCAGCATGTCTCCCATTATGATACTCTTGACTGGGCTTTTCAGATCCTGTTCATATTTCCTCATCACTATGGTTATATCTCCGTTTTTCACATTTTCTTGGACTGTGGCCAAGGCGAGTCTGGGGTCAAGTTCTTGACCCGCCAGCGAGATGTTGGCTAGAGAGTAGTCTGTGACCATTCTTTCCAAAGAGCTCAGGTCTGACTCAAGAGATTGCTTAGACATGATTGCAATTCTGGAGTTATCATCATGTCTCACAGTAGCAAAGATATTGTTCAAAGGTGAGATGATCCAGTTGTTCCAAAACCCAACCAGCGTTCCGACAACGTTGTGCTTGAAGAACAAAACAAGCTCATCCCATTCAGATACGACATTTTTGATTAGTGCCGGGGCATATAGAACAATAAGTGCCGTTGATACCCAATATCTGATGATAGCTCTGGGTCGACTATTTTTGGACCTAGTAGCCCTTATTTGCTTTTGCTGTGAGGGCAAAAGTTTGCTGAACAGATTTTGAAGCTTCACCAGCGAACTCTGGATTGAATCAGAGCCGGTCCCTGAATACATGCCAACTGCAGACGTTTCTCCTTGAAATAACAGCTCAAACTTTGAGATGGCCTCGAACGCTTTTGTTAATACCCCTGTTTTCTCTAAGAACTCATACGGGTCAGAATCATCATCCTCATCAGCTGGCCTTATGGTAAGCAGCTCGCTCAACAAGACACCTAGCTTCTCAGCGTTTGCGGATTTCAAATTCAATATGTTTTCTCTTCTGTGAATGGCTTCACGTTTAGCAGCAATGACTGGGGCTCCCAGTATCGTGACAAAAACATTGTTGGTGAAAATGCTAGCTTTTCTCGGCGAGATCCCTATCGTTGAGACAATGGGCCGGGATTTCAGGTTATTGAAGAACACACGGGTCGACATTATCGATCTCGAGCTCGAATATATGGACTGAAGTGTAAATCTGAGCCATTTATAGGCATGTGAGTAAAATGGTCTGAGTTTTTCGGGCACCCATTCAGGAGGAGTAGGCAATGTGGCCCTGGTTCCAGTTTCGATGTTCTTAACCACCACATCATTGTACAATGCTTTGCTGAACTCATATCCTCTCACCGGTAATGTTTGAACAACGTATAACAACATGTATAATCTGGAATTAAGCACGCTTTCCCAATATGCTAGCTCGTCAGATAGTGGGATGGTGTTTTTCAGTAGCAATTGACCAGTGTAAAGATACAGCGACAAGAGCGAATACAAGAGGGATAATCCCTCCAGTTTTGACATTGTTCTGAGTTCTTTCTTGATTTCCTCAGAGTAATTCTGAGAGCTTATTGCGCTCGATGCCAAGATGGGCCCTTGAGCAAAGGGCGCCAAGAGCTGTCCCAGCTTTTTCCCTGTCACAGACTTTATCACATCCTCAACATCTTCAACCCCAGAGGCATATGATGCTCTTTTTTCTTTTTGGCCATAATGCCCATTTGAGGTCTTTCTCAAAGGTTCAAGTATCATGTAGCATTCTGCAAAAACAGCTTGGATCTGGTCAATTGACCCCAGGACATCAGACCCCACGCTACCGCGTATTTCGGTATCATTCACCAGTTTCAATTCGTTTATTTCACGCAATGCAGAGCTTGAGTACACATCTAGCGCCTCCAGATTCGCTCTAACAGCATCCGTGATCACACTCATTTTTGTGTGTATTACGGGGTAAATGAGTGAGGAGAAGAAATACCACAAGATCTAAGTGGCAATCAGCTAATATGGTCGTCCCCCACCAATTTGGGTGGATTCTCCACGACTTCCAGAGGGATAAGGATGGTTTGATTCCGGTAAAACGGTTATGAAATTGGCTAGTGAAATTTTCCAGGACTTTTCACACATCTAATTTAAGCGAAATTCTCGAATAAACATATAATTTATGCCAGAAACAGACGGAATCGTGGGGCTCATTGGCTCTCTGAAAAGGCTTCATAGTTTTGAGCCGCACATAAAAGACACTGCGGATAATGGCAGTGCTTTATTCTCTCGAAGAGACACTCGTAGGGAACCTGATAGTAGTCTTACATACAACTTTTCCCAACAATATCCAATCATGATTGTATTTGGACTTGGTTTGTCCGCACGACTTGTGAGCCGCAGAATCGTGGCTCCTCTTAGAAATCCTCTCAGGGTTGGTTTCTCAAGAGATTTCATCACCACAACTCCGTCATCCTTCAAGCATACTTTGGCCGCCCAACTGCTTTTCAAGTCCAAGGCAGAAGTCAAGAAGCCCAAAGCTGTTCAGGTCAACTCAGAACAATCTATTCCACTGAAAGATGACATCATCGATCTCTCCGAAGACAAAGAAGCGAAACTGCTGAAAAACAAGTACTACCGTCGCATGCCGCGCATATTGAAGCCATACATGAGAAGTTTCATGCTTCGGCCTATTGGATTCGGTGTATCGTTTGCTGTGCTCCATGAGATAACTGCTATTATCCCATTTTTAGGATTCTGGTGGTTTTTCATGTACATCAACTGGATGCCTTTCCATCTACCGGCAGAGGTTGTTCATAAGGGCATAGACATGATCAACTCAGCCCTGGCCAATAAGGATATTGGAGGATTGGTTGATAAGGCACAGCTGGTGATGGCAGGTGCAAACGCCTATGCTCTGACGAAGGTGTTTTTGCCCATAAGGATACCTATCTGTTTTGTCTTGGCTCCATGGTTCGACAGATGGGTCATTCAGCCCATCACCAACCTTTTCTCTTCCAAGAAAAAGTCAAAGACATCTTCCAAGGAGATCTGGGATACTCCTTTGGAGGAAGCAAAAACGAAGAGTGTTGATCAGAAACGCATATAATGACTGTAAATAGAAAATTCTATTTCGAATAGGGTACACATACAATTGAAAACTCCAAACCAGTATCTTTGTACCTACAAATAACATAAAACGACATACAGACAAAAACTATCACATCGCCGAGTTCAGAACAAAAACTTTCTAAACGAATCAGCATCCATACCGGGTTTCACCTTATCAATGAGGTCCCTTCTGTCCATTGCTAGGAGAGCTCTCTTCAAGGTCTCCAGCAAGCTGGTACTCTGGTTGCTGACCATACCGTCGGGGATTTCTTCCAGACCATCCACTTTGTGCATGCTCAAACCTGTCAATAGATGCTCGATGGCATCGTCATACATGCCCATGTTGATGTAAGATACGCCCAGATTGTACCTGGCCCTCACGAAGTTAGGGTTCAATTGTAAAGCCCTCGAGTACGCTTCTATGGCCTCCTCAGGCCTATTTGAGTTGGCCAACGAAGCACCCAGCCTGTTCCACGATAATGCGTCATCGGGCCTCACTCCAATAGCAGCACGGAAGCAGTCCATCGTCTTATCAAACTCCTCGATGGAGTAAAACAACACACCCAAGCCGGTCTGGACATCTGGGTCCATGTTCGCAACATCAGGCGAAAGTTGGGCTGCCTTTATGAACAGCTGCGTGATACGCTTGTTCAGCGCAACCCTGTCATCGGCTTCGATATCAGGGTTCTCCACTCTCGCCTGTTGAGCAATCTGTGGATATTTGGTCTGAATCCACCTCTCCAGTGTGGCATAGGCAGCGTTGTCGTAACCGTCATTAACATATGAAATTGCCAAAGTCATGAGAGCAGGAAGGTTTTCTGGTGATAGTTGGAGACACTTCTCCAAGGCAGAGATTCCAGCACTTTCCTTTTCGTTTTGAGTTTGAACTTCACCCAATTTCAACCATGCATTCACATGATCTGGGTTCTGCTGAACAGCAGCTTCGAACGCAAGTGCGGCTTCACTCAACTTTGCTCCGCTTTCCATTAACTTCAATCCGATCTCGTAGGCATCAGGGTCGTTAGCAAACTGGTTCTGCTCCTCGAAAGCGTATTTCCCGTAATTCATTCTGCTTATTGCGTATTGCTCGAAATCCTTCTCCCAGGCAGCTTGGTACTCATCGTTGGTTAGTTCGGTGTCAGCATAAGTTTCCTGAATGTTGTCCCAAACTTGTTCAAAGGCACCGTCCATAATGTTTGCATTCACCTCTATTGGTTCGTCTTCTCTGCCCTGCAACCCAGCCTCATATTCCTTGAATGTGTCTTCCCATTGCTGCATAGACTCGACCTCCACCACGCGGCCAGCGTCGGCCTGGTTGGCGTGCACCCCAGGAGCATGTGACATCGCTGAACGGCCCATCATGAAACCGCTACTCATCCCGCCCATAAGGGGACGATTTAAAGATGATCTCATCATCGAGGGCTGCTGTTGTTGAGATGGAAGTTGAGCTGGTGAGTGGGAGACACTCTGAGAGAACTCAGACGTCCATCCGGGACCAGCTGATTCAGCTCTCATGTTCAACTGCTGAAACTCCTGAGGGTTGAACTGGTTGCCTCTTTGGATGTTCTGGTTAGCCAGTGGAGTATGTCTGTGGATATTTGAAAGCTCATTTGCCATCGGCTGAAAACTGAAAGCGCCAGTCTGATCATTACGCATGAAGCTTTCCATGTGCTGATGATAAGGGTTAGTTAGTTAGTAGGGGGATTCAGCAAAAAGAGCAGACTCAAAACAATCTACCAAAATTTCATTGCTTACCTGTTTTTCTGACATGCTCATTTGATTTTCCTCCCTCAACATCATCCTTCTTTGTTGTCCAGGCTGGTTTCTCAGCGACTGTTGTAGGGAAGTGTCCTCTTGGGCATGCTTATTGAAATGGGCCAGAGGATTCGCTCCAGTTGAGCACTCCGAGCCGCCACCTAGTAACGACATGATTCTCACGTTTTCTGGTTGTAAATATGTAGAGAACAGGAATATTAAATGGGTTGTGTCATATATTTGAGGTGGCCCGTAGACGATCGCATGCGACAAATAGCCTCCAACATTCGCGGGGGTAGTCCGAGGAACCGAGCTGTTGCGCGCACGACGTTCTGATTACAAGATTATTTTGAAGAGTAATCTAGAGCTTCTCTGTTAGGATTTATACAAGACGCTCAAAGTATGTCCGTACGGAAACCTCCAATATCAATAGAGGAGCTTCTTGAGAAAAAACGGGAAGCTCAAGAGGTAATCTCCAAGCCACAGTTTCTGACTAAGGCTGAGCGCCAGCGGCTTGCATTGGAGAGAAGGTCTAATCAGGTGAAGCAGATACAGAAACCAAAGGCATTAAACTTAGCTGGAGGAAAAAACGAGCATGTGATCCCACCGCAGACTTCTAAGAGTAAGGTGGTGAAGCCAAGCGTGAGAGGGAGCAGAAATTTCAAGTTCGAATGGAGTGATGATGAGGATACTTCTAATGGCTATCGTCCCCTGATACTGTCTACTACCACTGAGAAACTGGACCCTATATCGCGCTTGAAAGTGGAGAATAGCTCACATTGGTCGAAGAAACGGCTTGAGGATATGACGAAACGGGATTGGAGGATTTTGAAGGAAGATTTTAGTATTTCTTCGAAGGGCGGAAATATCCCCAATCCGTTCAGATCGTGGGATGAAACAGGTGTGAATCCTCTGATATTGAAGGCTATCAAGAGACTTGCTTATGACCAACCAACCCCCATCCAAAGAGCTTCTATACCGATTGGACTGACTGGACGTGATGTTATTGGAATTGCTGAAACGGGTTCTGGTAAGACTCTCTCTTTTCTGATACCCATTCTGAACTACATTATGAATGTTCCGCAATTGAATGAATCTAACAGAACGGATGGCCCTTACTGCCTGGTCCTGGTGCCTACCAGAGAACTCGCGCTGCAAATAGAAAAGGAGTTCTTGAAGTTTGTGTCCTTGGATTTACCCCTAAGGGTGGCCAGTCTGATTGGTGGGCATACTCTCGGGGAAAACATCAATAAGATAGCGCAGGGTGTAGAAGTGATAGTGGCTACCCCAGGAAGATTGGTGGATTGCTTGGAGAGAAGCGTACTGGTTTTGAACCAATGCTTCTTCCTTGTTATGGATGAAGCTGATAAAATGATAAACCTTGGGTTTGAACAGCAGGTACAGCAGATTCTGAAAAGCCTGCCTCCTGGCCATAGCAACCCATTTGGCAAGCAGGATCAAAGAAAACGCACAACCATGATGTTCACAGCAACGATGCCTCCTGCTATCGAGTCCTTGACAAAAGAATTTTTAGACCAGCCCGCTACAGTGATGGTTGGTGATGTTGGTGATGCTGTTGACACTGTCGTGCAGGAGGTAGAGTTCATCAAAACCGAAGAAAAACGACTTGATAGACTGATTTCTGTCCTAAATACAGGCTCATTTGGTCCTCCAATAATTGTTTTTACGAATTACAAGAAGACCTGCGAGCTAATTGCTGAGAGACTGCAGGCAGAGAACTGGAGGCCAGCCGTCATGCATGGCTCAAAATCCCAAGAACAAAGAGAAACGGCCATCCAGCAGATACGAGACAGCAAATGCGATATTTTGGTAGCTACAGATGTTGCTGGGCGTGGTATTGATATTCAGGATGTTTCGCTGGTTGTCAATTTCCAGATGGCGAGGTCGATAGAGGACTATACCCACAGGATAGGTAGAACGGGTAGAGCAGGAAAAACTGGTACTGCATTGACATTTCTCGGTGATGAGGACAATGATGTTCTTTATGACTTGAAGACGATGATTATCAAGAGTCCTGTGAGCAAATGTCCCGAGGAGTTGAGAAGAAGCGAAGGCGCTCAGCGGAAACAGTCTAATATTGTTTCCTAAGAGGGTGCTTTAATGATTTGTACATAATTCTGTTACGACCTGATGTTCCTGTAGCCTGAAGTTATAAACTGTATATACACACAAATCGCATTAAATTCCACCAAATAAAATTATTCTTCGTCACTGCTACCATATCCCAACATCGACGGCTGCAAGCCCTTTGGCTCTTCCTTTGGCTCAGACTGAAGCTTCTTCAATTTCAGCTGGTTCAAGATTCCCAAGCCGCCATTGAAAAAAGTTGAATTTTGAGCAGCTGGTAAAGCCTTTTGATTATCTCCATTATCAGCGTCGTTCCCTTCGTCTTCTCCTTCTTCTTCTACCTCTTTTAAGGCAACATTCTGTCTTTTTGCAGCTGCCTCTTCGTCATCGCCTATACTGTTCAACAGCTTCTCAACAGTTTCCAGAGCCACGTCTTCTCTCCTTCTTTTTTCTCTGGCTTTGGCCTTTGGATCTGGATCTTCGCTGGCCCATCTCAAGTTCAAGATTTCTTTTTCATTATTAGGGATAAGACTTTGGTGGGCCATGGCTTCCCTAGCAAATTGCGCACACGCTTCGATTCTGTATGTGACGAAAGCGATGCCCTTATCATGAATAACTCTAATTCTTTCCACTTCGCCCCATTCAGCAAAAGTTTTTGCGATCAGAGCATCTATTCCACTTCCACTGGCATCCGATTGGTCCATCGAGTTAATTCGACCAACGTACAGGGTTCTGTTCACGCGGTTGAAGTTTCCAACTCCGCCCATATCGTCTCTGTAGTCTGAAAACTTCTCCCTTCCGAAACAATCCAGGGTGGGAGGAAAAATGTCGCGTTCCCCAGGTAGTCTGTGCAGATATTCGCAGTTTTTGCCCATGCAACATGATCCGCGCGCGAAATATAGACATATGAATTTTTGAGTATTGATAGCGTTAGGGTCTGTTATATGCTTATCTGCCCTCGTATATCCCGAATCCGATTTCACATGACATCTTGTCTTGGAGTGCGTTTGGATATGGCTTGAGCTGTCTCCTCCATTAGACCATTTCATATACCATAAGTTGAAAATCGTACCGGTCTGTGGGGGTTTATCGTCCGCGTTGATTGTCTCCGGGTCCACCTGCAATCTTGCTGGTTTCCTCTTTGTTTTCCTCGGTTGATCAGTCGGCACAAGCTGAGAGACCTCCTGGTCTTTATCTTCTTCATCTGGCATGATGTGTAATAATTATTTCAGATACCCTGTTCCTATTTTATCTGTGTTTTGCTGGGTTAATGTATTCGATAAGGCTGGTCAATAGTAGATAACAAGGCCTGAAATATTCATGTGCGATGCAATAAATTTCACCGGGGCCACTAAACCGATGAGGCCTATGAAAATGCGAAAGACTCAATTCTCAATTTAACATCGTCAAACAGATTGCTTCTGTACACAGAAACCAAATATTAGCTCAATGACATCACGTGGTTTTTTATCGGGTATCAAGTCTCGTAGGTAGTTTTTTGAATTGGTCCTTTTGGTTCTATTGGATCTCACTAACTTAACGCAGTCTTCACCGTCCCTGAGTTCAAGGAGTCCCTCACCCTGCTGGATTTCGCGAACGCGTACGACATTCAAAAGGTCATCACAAGATGCGACCAAGAATTGGGTGGATACTCTACTGTGAACATGGATGTTGCTAGGGACACAAAACCAAACGGGGAAAGGACGGCATGTGCTCATTTCCACGGAAACCTCAGTCTGAACCTGCCCAAGACGAGACCAGACGTCTCGCAGAGTGGATGGGCTATGTGGAGGACAAAAAACAAGAATAATTACCAGCACAAAATTGCATACATTTCTGATCGATTCGCAAATTTTTGGTGGGATTTCGGGCCGTACCAGGCAATGGTGCTCAGGTTAAAGACTGATACGCCTCACCGTAAGTTCTTGCTGAATGTGCAAACGGATACTATGTCTAGAACGGACCTGTTCCAGCACAGACTATTTCTGAATACGCCTGGAAAATGGGAAACGGTGATTCTACCGATTGACGACTTTGTGCTTACAAACAGAGGTTTTATTCAGAAGCAATATCAGGGCGAAATGGAGAAGGATCGGATCAAGTCTGTTGGGATGGGTATCCTGGATAAGCAGTATGGGTATTACTCGTTGTACATTGAGAGTATAAAAGTGATGACTGGAAATGCTTTGGCTGAGGCTATACAGTTGGCAAGAGAAGAAAATATCGGCGTCGAGCGTTATAAGCCTGAGATTGCTGAAAAGGAGTCAAAGAATGAGACTTCACCTCTACCTTCGACATGATGTTAAGAACGCGCAAACACATTCTATTACCGCTTCTTAAGGACACGAGCTACAAATCACATAAGTTTCTGTTCGAACGTGGTTGATACATAAATGATATAAAAATCAGACATTCGTACAGTATAAAAATAAGCCGTAGGAGTTTTGTTGCGATATTTCGTCAACCAGCTTTTTTTGGCAATACCCCACAAAGCCGCATCTTTTTGATTTTTCATCTCCCTCAATTCAATCTGCTTTTCTTGAAAGGGGCACCCTCAACAGTCTCCCTCTGCTGGGCGGTGAATTGCTGAGGCTGGCCTGCCGCAGCATCATGAACAGACTCTCTTCTGTTCAACAGCGAGTAAACAGATGCAGAACTTGAACTCGTGTGCAGTGGTTTAGCAGCTGGGGAATTCGAAGATTGCCGTTGACTTTGCTGCAAAGCTGCAGTGGTAGAAGCCACTCCTGTGTGCTGGGTGGTAGAAAAGTACTGCGAGGGCTGCTGTTGAAGAGAAGGTGGTTGCTGCTGAGGATGCCATGTCTCGACTGGTGATGGGATATTCACAACACTTTGAATCGACTGAACAGAAGGCAAACCACGTTGGAGAGGCTGAGAAGGGGTCCCTAGTGGAGTTGCATTTGGATCAGGCACGGATCTGGGAGGATTGTTGAAGCTGTAGGAATTCATCTTGGATCCGGTATCATAGTGTCTCTTGCGATCTTCAGAGGGAGTAGTCGCCCTTGGGACTCCGGCAGTTGGTGAAAGAACGTCTGGCTGCTGGTTAGATGGTACAGTTGGAGGTGGTGGCTGCGAGGCAAAGGAAGGTGGTTGCTGCTGTTGTTGCGGGGGCTGTTGAGGTTTGGCGGAGCCATTCACTGGGCGAGCATATGGATTGCTTTGGGTGCTCGAAGCCCTAGATCTGTACGAGTCCACAGTCAAAACAGAGTTGTTTGAAAGACTCTGCTGATGATAACCCATAACGCCAGGATGCTGAGGAGGCTGCTGGGAATTTTGCGGCAACAGCTGCTGAGCCTGTTGAGGAGACATCACTCTCTGTGGCAGTATCGTTCTGTGCGGATATGGAGGCACCTGCTGTGCGAAATGCGGTACCGGACCAGATGGAGGCTCCAATTGACCCTGCTCCATTGGATGATGGGGAACTGGAGAAAGCACATACTGTCTTTGAGACATGAAGTTCTGCGATATTGGAGGCTGAATCTGGCTCAATGAAGGTCTATGCTGGGCTTGTTGCGATGGGTCCAGTACCTGTTGCGGGTGGTTCACAGCAACGGTTCCCATAATGGGCTGTGGAGAACGCGGAGGAGCTCCATGGCCCATTGGTCCAGGCGAAGAAGGATACTGCTTTGGCGGAGCAGGCTGCAAAGGGTCGAAGACAGATGGGTTCCTTGAACGAGCACCTGAAGACTGGGCATCAAACTGGAGCGTAGAATATGGATCCAAGTCGGGGTTGCTGGTCATGCTTCTTCTATTATTGAACAGATTGGACGTTGAGAAGAATGGAGCCTCGTGGCCGTGTGGATAGGCCGCAACCTGGCGCAGTTCCATATCTCTTGAAGCAGTCCTCTGTAAAATGGTTGACTTGAATCTATCCAGCTCCTCTTCCAGATTGCGTGGAAAATTGGTGTTTGGCTGGGACTTATAGGGCCTGTTTGGTGAATCATATCCAGCATAGTTTGACACATGAGCATTCACAGGAGTCCTGGACCTTTCCTCGGGCTGCTGGGCCTGGGGTTGTTGAGCAGGCTGAGCAAGCTGTTCGCTTTTTTGCACTATCACATCTTTGAACAGATCCAACAGAGTGACCAGATCGTAATTGGTCCTCTTGAGCTCCTCGTGGGCCAAGTCGTACTTGTACTGCAACAGATCATGATCTTTTTTCAGTCCTTTCAATCTGGTGTTCAGCTCGACGTATTTATGTGTGAGATTCTCCCGAGAATGTTGATCCTGTTGCGCCAAAGGAAACGGTGTAGCAGACGTCGCAGTGTTAGCAGCGGCAAGATTTGTGACAGAGGTGTTCGATGCAGAATTGGCAACTGTGACCGTGGCCATGTGGTGCGGTAATGAGCCATGTCTCGAGCGTATGTATGAATCGTCAGAGGGATCACCCTCATAGTCTGAAAGACTCACAGGGATGAACCTCTGAGGAGTATAACTCTGAATCTCGTACTCTTGTGGATGTGGGGTCTTCAGATTGTGGACCTCTTTCTGCGTAGGTGCATTCTTGAATGACCGACGCTTGATCAGCTTCAATCCTTCCAGATTCCCATGTCTGAACAGGCCGGAACTATGTCTGAATTCCCAACATGTGGGTCCACTGACAGACGAATTGGACCCCTTCCTGGACCTCTGGCCTCCACTGGATTGTTGCGATTGGAACTGAGTCTGTGGTGGTATTGGGGAATGCTGTTGTTGAGATGACAATGGCTCTGAGCTCTCCTGATTCGACGACGAGTCGTTCACTTTGTGGAAACCGTACATGTTCAACTGTCTGATAAACGAGGCCGTATTCGTATGCTTGAAGTAGTTGCTCAGTACTCTGGAGAACTCCTCAGTGGGAGAAACCACAAACGTGGTTCCGTGGTTGGGATGCCACCATATGAGGTGTTTTAGGCTGGGATCCTCGAGCATGGAATACAGCTTGTGTATGAATGAAGATGATGTGCTTTGGGCAACTGAGGTATTCGGCAAGGTGGAAACGGCATTTTTCGTTGTTCCAGCAACGGTTGCTGCAGGTGCCGGGTCTGCTGTACTGGTAGCAGTGGAATCCAACTTTGGGGCTGCAACTTCTGGTATCGTATTATTGACGGCCTCCACGGGAGCAGCACTCTCATCGTCTCGCGGCTGCTCCTGCTTGACCTCGTCTGCTTCTATAGCCATCGGTGTGGTCTCGGTCTCTGCAGTCTCAGGCTGGAAGCCGTTTTGGTATTTGCTCTCATCAATCTCCTCTATCATAGTTGGAGTTGACATTTGGGCAAGTATAAGTTCTTTAAAGGTTGAGCCGAAGCACAAAAACTCGACAAGTGACTAGAAGCCCCCCGTCGAATTAAATGGACTGGACTAGTTCAGACCCCCCGGATGGACCAGAAAGCTTAACTAGACGGCGATCAAAACGGCACCTTTTCGAGTCGGAAAACGCTCAATTTCTGAATCAAAGACCCCCCAAGACAAGGACTCTAGAACGAATCCTCAATTTTGATTGCCTCTGAGGCGGTTGCAATGACACTAGACCAACCCCCCAGGAAAAACAGGACGGTGACAACTTGCCGAAAAACGGCAATCAAACGGCTAAAAAACAAAAAATCGGAACCGAACTCCAAACACACACGAACAAAACCAAAATTCTGACAATCCAAGACGAAGCGGCAATCTGCTGTGGTGTAAGAGGAACAGTGGTAAAGAGAGCAACGGGGAAGGTGGTGGTGAACAAGGCAATGGGCAAACTAGGCCAAAGGACTGTACACGATTTTTTGGTGTTATCCCTTGGAATGCGTAGCAAAGTGAAAAATCCTTTCTGAAAAATTGAAACAACAAGCAAAAATACTTAGTCACAGAATGTGTTGAGACTAAGTATTTAAGAATGCTCTTTTTTTTTCTAATGGCTTCTGCTTGAAAAACTCGTAGTATAAGGTTTCAAGCAAGACGGACTAAAGCCTTGAAATTATGCTGGCTGGGGGTTTACCACACGAGACGGAGGAAGATAATGAAAGAAAAAAGGAAGGAAGGCAGGAGGGAAAGAAGGAAGGAATGAGCAAGTATCTGTTGTTGAATATTGAACGTTGAAGTTTAAACGGTGCAGAAAGTGTATCAGAAGAAGATCTTCCTGAAAACTGAATTTCATCTATTTGCAGAGATGAGATTACGCTCGGGTGTTTGGGAAAATAGGCAAGAGAGACACGGGAGAAGAGAAATTTGGGGATTCCAAGGGCTTTGGACGAAGTCTATTGTGTAAATATATTTTAATTCAATCTGCCTTGTGCAATATCGAACTAACCTTAAGTCTACCATTCTAAAGCCCCCATCATCAACGAACAATGGGAGGGGCTGGCCATCACATTTCGAACCAGTCCTCGGAATGCCCACGACTACGACAAATCTAGTTTCCCTGGCATATTCTGGGCCACCCCGCATGAGCGCTTCTCTAAAAGGCAACGGGGTACTGAAATTGTTATTGACCTGCCGCTTGGATCTTGCTTGAGCTGAGGCCGTTTTGTCCCCACGTATCGGGAGACCAATTTCAAGTATGTGAAATCATCTCGAAAGCCTTAGGTTTTGCAACAAATCTCTTTGAGTCTCGCTTGCATCCCCTGCATAATGTTGGCTAATGCAACTCAAAAGGCCATTTGCGCTTCTCGTTTAGCCCCAGCCACTGAGGCCCAAGATCTGCGATCACGCATAGTATTATGGTCCTATGACGCACCCATACAGAAGATTCCGAGATGCAAACTTTGTTGGTGGGTACACTTCCGCAGGCATTGATTGCAAGTCGTGAAAATGGCAACCGCGTTAATCTGGTCATCGCCACGCTCATGCCCGGTGCTGTATTCAATTGCATGCAAAACTGGTAATATGTTGGTTTGAGCAGTTGTCTAGACCTGAGATACACAGGGATTTACGTGGGAAGCCCGTTTGGGGAGGTGTGCTTCAAGTTATTGCAGTAGGTGTCTAACGGCATAGTATGCTAAACGGCACGCCAAAGTGCGTCTCTCAGATATTGTTATTGTTAGCTTGAAATTTGTTCTATCAACTGGAATGGTCCCCTGCGGTCAGCCTTTGAGATGAGCTTGGAAGCCTTTAGGGCTGCATGAAGTTCAGGCCATATCACCTGACTTTCCAACCCTTGCATATGCTCGACTGAAGCCCTGTATTTCTGATCTAAGACGCGGTGCATTGAAATTTTGTTTCCTCGGAATTCTTCACGCACTTGATTTCCAGGGTAGTGTGAAACGCAGTTGGGATATTGTAAAAAAGGTCGTGTACTTTTCAGAATATGTATGTTTATGATCGCGTTCAAGACCTGTGTTATCTTTATGCTTATCTTTCTCTTCTCCTGATTGCACCTTGCTTTGCCTCACAATGTCGCTTAAGAGATCAAAGGTCAAGAAGATTCTGAGGAAGAAGACTTCAATGAAACTCAGAAACGACTCGACCGATCTCATCATTTACTTGAACTACATGAGGTTCATGTCTGCAGTGCTAGCCGAGTCCGAGAGGCTGGCTGTTGAAAACTCGAGTTCTGAGATTTTGCCTAGTCACCTCGACAGAGCCAAGATTGACTTAATGAAGGTGTTCAGGGGTTAGTTGAGCTGGTGGTTTTGGCATCGCTAATTTTGGTCGCCCCCGTTTGATTCATGATTTGCTGTTCCTTTTCGGCACCAAAGAGGATCTTGGAGGGAATTTCCGTGGTTGGAGCGGCTAATTGGGTGTTTCCTATTGTTTTCATTCTTGGAATATATTCAATAGAAATTAAGTGTCAACTGGGGTTGACCTCTGCTCGGGTGACGGGGCTCGGAAGGGGTCACCGGAGTGGATCACTTCTAGCCGCAAGATTGTGAGGGGCAATCTTCCAAAGCCGTTCCGCGAGCGCGAATCATGTGTTTATAACTTCTGGACTCCACGTCGAAGGCCGGCAAAACGGGGTCCCGTACGCCATTCCAGCGCTAAAGAAGGGTAATCTGATGGTGATGTTCAAACTTAAATACTGCAAAAACCATTTTTGCGCCGCAGAGCTGCTTTCTGCATATTGATTGCGGTTAAAGATAACTTTGATAAGCTACATAGATCGGAGAAATGGGGCACAATAAAATTCGTTGGTCGTCAGCAACATAAAATCTAAATCAAATATAAATTGAACATAAAAAAGAGTCGGCTTATTAACAAATCATTTGTGAGCTGACTCATAGTCCACAATCTGTTTGGCAGTAGCATAGATTGAGTCCTCAATGGAAATGTATTTCACTCCAAGCAGTTGCTCTGTTTTTGAGAACTTGTACGTTAACACGTTTTCGGCAATGTATTGTTTCCCAGCTGCCGAGTCTCCCACGGGAATCTTCCCCTTAAGTTCTGGAATACGTGAGTTGAGAACGTCCAAAAACAATTGTTGGGAGAAATAACCACACGCCAGTGCAAGTCTTGCATCTGCAAACTTTTCTGGGTTTTGAAGAGTAATTAGATGCGCAATTGCAACATCACGAACATCGATTCCCATGTTTGCAGGTTCAGTAAAAGGGCCTGGGGCATCATGGGGCAATTTCATGGCCTGGTTAATCAGATCCGAAGAGGTGTTCAAGTCACCAGTGGTCTCGTCAAAAAGCTGAGGTCCATAAACGTAACTGGGGTTTACGGTTGAGATAGTGAAACCGGGTTTCTCCTTGGCAACAAAGTCACGCGCAGAGCGCTCTGCGACTGTTTTAGAGTAGCAATATGCCAATTCTGGGTTAGTTTTCGCGATATCCCAAGGCATAGGGTTCCAGGTGGCTTCTGTATGGACGAACGAATGGTCCGTGAATTTGTCAAAGTTCAAGATAGCCGCACATGAAGAGGTCACAACAACATGCTTAACATTGTGGCCATAATTCTTGACTGAGTTGAGAATTCCAAGAGTGCCGTTAACTGCTGGCTTGACAAACACATCCTCATTGTCATCACCTACACCAAATGAAAATGGAGAGGCGGTATGCAGTACATAATCGACTTCTGGATGGTTTTTGACGACTTCGTCGAAAGCGTCGGGTTTGCTAATATCGGGGACGTACTCTAGAACGAGTTGAGGGTTTTTGTAAAGAGACTTGAAGTTATCGAGGATTTTGCCCTTGGCTGGAGACCTAACAGTTCCAACAACAGAAAATCCTGCCTTCAAAAGCTCGTTAATGATGTGGAGAGCAATGAAACCGTTGGCTCCTGTGACGAGTACGACTGACATTTTGATTGGTAGAAATTGGAGGAAATTGGTGGCTTGGTTGTTTCGTTGCAATTGCAGTGAAGTGATGCTCACAAAATTAATTCTTGCAAACAAGGAGCTCAATCGGTCTTTATATAGTATCGACCTGCAAAAAAGCAATTGGAAATGGTACGCTGTTGGGTTTTCTAATAACTACCTTTTGAGGTTAAACACTGCGGCCGTGCGGATTTTGAGAGTTAACTCCACATCACGGGCCAGAACAATAGGCCGTTAAATCCTGAAAGTTTGAAGTGGGCACGACTAGGGTCCGCTTAAGTCCCGCCGAGATGCAAGAGGAGAAGTGGGAAATAAGAGTTGCTTCGAGGGACATATTTTTCCGGACATCACGTCACGGGGGGATAACGCATATTCTGTATTAACACCGGAGCGTATGCGTATGCGTAACAGAGGGGACAGCAATGCGCTTGTATCTAGTACTCACCACACACTTATCTCCGTCATATCCAGATGGTATGCTCGTCTTCTGATCTTTATCGAGATTTCCTCATCATTCCTAGAAAGTTCTTTTGGGCCGTTCTTCTGCGCAGGCTTTGTAGGGTCTCCCAAGAAAACAAATGTTTTCTTTTAATAAAAAACTTTAGTTAAACCATGTTTCTCTTATTGATATCAGTTCATCTGCTGCCTAGTCATGATAATTGAGCCTGTCACGACGTCTACGACTTTATTTACGTTGAAATTTGGTTATTGATTATTTTCCATTTGCATCATGTCATTAAGGTATCTATGTACATTTTTTTGTTCGAGCTTTTTCACACTCTATTTGCCCATGGACTTCACCATCGCAATTGCACCTTCGGGGTCATTCTTGTTATACACGAACAACCCTTGCAATTGAGCTGTGCTCACTGACCCAACGTTGGCCTCGTGATATGCCTGAAGAAACTTCTCGCGACTCTGCTCGTCTTCAGAGCCATAAAATTTGGTGAACATCTTCGACACCTGGTACTCAGAAGCGTTGTCTATCAAGGCCTTATAATCAACTCTGCCTGGTCTCATGATAGCAGGATCTAGCTTCTCGGGGTGATTAGTCGTCATAAATGTGATCATCTCCTCGGCAGAAGCCACTCCATCTAGCGCGTTCAGCAATCCGCTGAAAGTAACACCTGAACTGTAGCCCTTCTCCTTGGTCTGTTCTCTTTTATTAAAGGCAGCATCTATGTCTTCTAAAAGAAGAATGCTCCTTTGTGGAATATGGTTCATCAAGTATGTCAGTCTATCATCCGTCAAGTTCGCTTCAGAAAGGTTCAAGATACAGATGTTGTAGTCCAATTCTCCAGCCAAGGCCTGGATGAAACTGGTCTTACCACTTCCTGGAGGACCGTATAACAAATAACCACGCCTATATGGAATACCTCTTTCGTGGTACCAGTTTCCTGAGCCCAAGAAGTCTCTCACGTCCTTCAAAATTCCCTCGGAAATTCCTTCGTCTAATATCACACTCTGTACCAATCTCTTGCGTCTAGGCTGGCCAAACGGTCTCCAGTCCTGGCCCCAGGAAGTGTATATCACGGTTTTTCCCTGTTGCGATTCCAGGGCCAATTCCTTTGCCTCTTCCAACAATTTCGCAAACATGTATCTGTCCCTGTAAAGGGTGGTGATGGTGACCGTTTCAAATGGTGTTCCACTGGTCATATCCAACAGCTTGCCAGACCTCTCACGATTCACCATCATGTATGCTCCCTGGTACTTTATCAAATGGCGACCAGGTCCAGGCACAAGTGAGAACTTTGTGCTGACAGTACCGTTGTCGCGCTGTGTGTAGTTTGTTTCAACACTCAAATGTCTCGAGCTTCTCTGCTTATGCTGAGACATCCATTCCAGGAACCAATAGTACGACTTATCCTTACTCGGGATCTCCAGGTCCACCAGCATCTGGCGATATGCAAATTGCGACAATCTAATCACTGAAGACCTTGTCAGTGCTAAAGCAGACCCTAATACCATCAAACCACCACCAGCTGCAAAGTATGGATTGGAAGTCATAACATCCTTGAATAACCCCGAAGCCATTCCAGTCACCGTGCCATCGCTTTGCTTGAAATTCTCAAAACCAGCTTTCTCGGCCGGTTTTACCACCTCGATTTGTTCGTCCATGGTTTTAAATCGACAAGACACAGATAAACATCGAGTGCGATAAGACCTAACAAGTCTTGAAAAGTTCCCCGGGACCTGCCATTTCTTCCCGGTCTCGATTTATTTGGCACACGCACGTTCTTTGGGCCCCATTCTTGCCTCAATGAGCCCCTAAATATGGCTGTGGTTTGCAGTCTGCAAATTGCGGTTTGATTAAGTGTTTCCTCGGAATTGTTATTATCATTGAGATTCTCTCTTCCTCCATTGTGTTTGCCGTATCAGGTTCAGCTATCGAGAATGGAAGTTCCAGGGGAAGAATTACCGCCCCCGCCATCCTACAACCAAATGTTCCCGATCAAGGTTGCCTCGGTTGATTCCAACAAGGATAGTCAAGGCAAAGATTTAATAGACATGATCGATGACGAAGATTTACTGGAGGCTCCCATCGAGAAAGACATAGATACTGATTCCAAATCGGAAACATCCAAGTATGCTCAGGACGTGCCTGCATTACCGAGCCGTCAAAGCCTACCGTACAATTTGGGGTCCGTTTTCAAGACCTCGAATAGAATCATTGACGATATCAAAAACGACATGTTCATGATACTGGGCGACGACCAACAGGGGATATTGGGTGTTAATTCTGTTGACTACGCTGAAAGACTATCTCATTTGAAGCACATTCATGGGGAGAAGTATAAGCTGTTGATGCTAAATGATTTCGACAAATCACTCTATAGACAAATATCTTCGGATGCTCTTGGAGTTATCACTTCTGTGATGGCTATAGTCATGGAGAAAGAAACACCGGCGTCCGTTTCTAAGATTTCCACATACCATGTCAACTTCATGGTGAAATCAAAGAGGACCCATAGGCCATGTCGCAAACACAGATTTTACAAACTGGAGGATTGGGAATTGAATCCTGAGGATAAAAGGGATCTATTGCTGGACTTCACCGAGCAACTGGCTGAAGGCGATGACTCTTCTCTCCCCACACTTATCGATTCGGCCACCTATTTCTGTCCTACGTGCGATAGGATGCTGCGAGTTGAGATCTTTCCCCCAGAATTCGATGCAGCAGACCTTGTAGCTTTTGAGAAGGAGTCAGTTCAGGAGAGATATGAAGAGTACAAGGCCAAGAACCCGGAAAGTGCACTCGTGGTACCTAATCAAGTGGATTGTCTTCACCAGCTTTACGAGCTGTTACTTCAACTTTTTGCATTCAAAACGCCCCAAGAGAACGTCTTGCTTCTTGAGCTATGTCTTGGTAGAAATATTCTGAAAAAGCTAAATTTCAGAGAGAGTTCAAATGGAACTCTGGATCATCCTTTGATCCCAGAGACTGAAACCCAAAAGGAGTTTGTTCTTGACGCATACCTCCGTAAGACTGTGGAGGTTCTCAATATTGGAAGGTTTTTTTCCAATTCAAAACCAGAATTTCAAGTAAAGTCAGGATTGGTGCCCACAGCCTTACTAGAATCTTTGGATGAGTTCGATACCTATCTCATGTCTAGCATTGTTGCAGACGTGGAGGACAAGTCTCTCATGTCTCAAGACTACATCACTCTTTGCTCTCAGAGTTATTTTAAAGATCAGTTTATCATTGACACATTCAAGGAGTTATGTTTTGCCAATCCAAGCTCAAAGGCAAAATATTTTGATGCGTTCACCAACATCGCCCATGACAGATCCTCTCCCACGCTATGGACCGAACTTGCTACTCAGAAGTCTCTTGGTGTGGTGGGATTTGCAGAACTCAGAAGCTGCTACGACCTCTTCAATATTGATGTTGACAACTCGAAAGTCTTCAGCACTGTGGATGATAACTATTTGATCAAGGCTTATCGCTACGCTCTTGCGTATAGCGATGGTACTAATCCTTCAATGTATTGGGATGCCATGCTGAAAATAGCGCTCGACAGAGGCAGCCGCTATCTTGAAATATTCTTGAAAACAGAGCCTGTTGCAGATGTTGAACGTGCATATTCAACATTGGAGATCACAGATTCGGTTGAAGATGACATTGTAGTCACTGCCTACGAGATAAAGAAAGATGATTTCCCAGCAAACGTTGAGCTTTTTGACCGTTGCTTCCTGGCAATTGCTATGAAAAGGAGAAGCATGCGGTTGTTTGACTATGTCGACTCTTACATGGGCCACTTGAACCGTTTGTTGCCTGACCCATCTCAGAACTTGGACGCTGCTTACCGTTTCATTGGATGCCCACCAAATGTGGATGACTTCACATTCCTCTCCTGTTTCCAGGAGAAGTGGGGCTCTGATCTGGATTCTAGGATGTTGTACAGATGTTTGAAAGCAATTGCCGGAGTGAGGAAAAGTAAACTGGTGGAGAGCTTCTCGAGTTCTGGAATCATCGATGCCAGATATCTACCACTTGCAAATACTCCCTGTGGTCTCAACAATATCGGTAACACATGTTACCTTAACTCTTTGCTGCAGTACTATTTCTCTGTTGAGCCTCTGCGCACAGCCATTTTGAAGTTCGATTTCTCCCTGACCCAAGAGGAGTTTTCAGCCGATGAGGCATTGTCTCAAAGGAGAATCGGTGGTAGAAATGTCAGCTTCAAGGAGACTGAGAGATCAATTCAATTTGTGTATCAGCTTCAAGATCTCTTTTCAAACTTGATAACTTCTCGAAAGAGGTGCGTCACTCCCACAAGAGAACTTGCATATCTGGCGTTCTCACCAAGTACTGAGGAGGTTGAGTTCGAGGAAGAAGTCCCTGAGCAGGAAGAAATCGTTCAGCCATATGAGGCAGTTGTTGCGACCGCTGACGCTGATGCTCCGTTGATTGACATAAATGACTCGGACGATGATCAGGAACCAGAATTTCAGCATAATTCGCCAGTTCCAGGGGAGTTATCGAGCCCCATGGATACTGATGATGAGACCAAAACCACACCCAATGCACCTACGCAACAAGTTGTACGTCGCGAAACGAAAAGAAGCGCTGCGAAAATTGATCCCGAGCAATTGGAAAACGCTTTGGAAATGGGTAGACAGCAAGATGTTACTGAGTGCATTGAAAATGTCCTGTTCCAAGTTGAAAGTGCACTCAAACCATTATCTTTGGACGAAGATGATGAGCAGGTTGACCTTATAAAACAACTGTTTTACGGGAAAACGAAGCAGTCGTTACAACCAGTGGATAAAGACACCAAAGAACATTTGCCAGATGGCCAAGTGAGATCCAAGATCGAAAGGTTTTTGAGCTTGCTTGTGAACATCGGAGACCATCCGAAGGACATATATGATGCTCTTGACACATATTTTACGGAGGACCTGATGAACTTGGATGATGGAGAAGTGAAACGTTCTCTGACCATCACAGAGCTTCCCAAGATTCTTCAAATCCAGATACAGCGTGTTCAGTTCGACAGAGAGCGTGGAATGCCCTTCAAGTCTATTGAACCACTTCCGTTTGATGAGAAACTTTATATGGATCGTTACCTGGAGACCGAAGATGCGGAAATCATCCAAAAGAGAAAACAGGTATTTGACTGGAAGAGAGAGATACAGAGTCTCTCGCAGAAAAAGAATTCTTTGAATTCAAGAAATGCGTCTGGTTTGACTGCATTGGAAGCTCTCGAAGTCTCTAAGGCCTACCTGGATTCGGATGTCTTCCAGAAACACGGTATTCTCGTGGACGAGAACACAATTAGTGTCCTGGATAGCCAGATCAAGCTGCTGACTGAGGAGTTGTCCACCATAGATCAGACCTTGACTTCGTTGAGAGAAAAATGCATGACGCAATTCAAGGATCTGAAGAATGTCGGGTACTCCATCTTTGCCATCTTCATTCACAGAGGAGAGGCCAGTTATGGCCACTATTGGATCTACATCCGTGACCCTGTTCGAGACGTTTACAGAAAGTACAACGATGAAATCGTCAGTGAGGTCAGCTTTAACGAAGTGATGAATTTTGCAGAGGGCAACACAGCCACACCTTATTTCCTCGTTTTTGTGAGGGATAACCTGGAAAACTACGTTGATCCTCTAAAGAGAGATCTCGAGGAAGAAGAAGCCGGAAGCGTATAGTACATGTTACTGTGATAATGGAATGTGTTCAGTGGCTCAAGCTCACGGCCCGCAATGCTTGGTTCAAGTCACGCAAAAGATCTTCGTAGTCCTCGCATCCAACTGAAAATCGTAGCAGGTTGCCAACCTGAACTTCAACTCCTTCAGAGGTATCAACGGCAGACATGAAATCTGGATTCTTATTGGTCATCTCCACAATGGTCTCACCACCTTCCGAGTTACTATTATTGCTCAGAAACTTGAATTTGGTCAGAAGCTCTTCAGCAACGCTCTGTGACTTGAATTCAACCGCAAATACCGGATTGTAAAACCCGTTCAGTTGTTCAGAGACGAAGTCGTTCAGCTGCAGCGAAGAGTGGTGCAGTTTCAATATGACTGGATATCTGTGGGAATTCTCAGTCAAAAACTTTATCACCTTCTCGGTATTCAGACACTGTTGTTGGATTCTCATTTTGAAAGTTCGCAGACTTCTGAGCAAGAGAAAAGCGTCAAAGTTGGCGATGTTCGTTCCTAGCGATAACCTCTCTGAAATCAGATCCTTCTTGATCTTCTGCGATTTCGACACAATGAAGCCTGCAAGCAAGTCCGAATGTCCAGAGAAGTATTTCGTTGCACTGTGCAAAATAAAATCTGCATTGTGCTTAAAAGGATCCTGCAATGGTGGAGGAGCCAATGTTGAATCGACTATCAGCAATGCTCCCTTTGCGTGAACAACAGCAGTATATCTCGAGATATCTATGCAATAACCTTCCGGGTTCATGGGCGTTTCTATAAGCATGACATCACCTTTTTCAAGTTGGTCGTGGTCATCAAGACCTATCTTTTGGAGACCGGTCAATTTGGATAATAACGCAATCACCTGGTGGGTTCCCTGGTAGCCCGAGTTATTGATGGCGATCTTTTTCGGATTCAAATACGTCAAAACACCCATTATTGCAGACGTCCCCGAGTTATATATTGTGACATGGCCATTGGTAATATTTTCTAAAATTTTCTCGGCCTTTTCAGCGTTGGGGTGGGTGGAACGTGTGTATGTGAAATTTTCCAGTTTGTACAGTCTGGGAATCTCAGCCGCACCAGTGACCTGTGGACTGGCATCCGTGGTAACCAAGACATTGGAAGGTGTACTCGCACTGCTTGATGGTCTCTGTGCTCTCTGAAGAGCGGAATCCTCGTAAGGCAATTGCTGAGAGCTCAGGTTGGTGGTGCTGAGAACGGAGGAACGCGGGTTCTCAAGAGAACCTATCTGGTCAAAAGGAGGAAACCCGTCCAGCGACCTCTTGAAAAACGATGAAAAGTTGTCGTCAGAATGAATCAGTCTCGTGTTGAATCCTATAGAATTGGTAAACATGTCTTCGATGCTCCTACCAAAGTCCATGCCGTTGGTCTCTACCACGGCTGATGCTTCTGTCTCTTGCAAAACTGCTTCATCCGGTGACGTGATCATTAATGGAGCTGGCGTATCCATACTCAAGTCTTCAGCAGCATTTCCTTCTGTCGGATCAATACGGAGCATTTTCTTGCCGTTCTTGATGGCATTCCTCTTCTTGAAAGCCTGAAGCATACCACCAGAGAGTCTTCCAGAAGGATGGCCATGAACTCCCATAAAGTAAGAATAAGCATGTTGTATCAATTGGTCCGTAAGATCAACGCCCTGGGAAGCCTTTTCGTCCACGAATTTCTCAACATCTTGCATCACATTTGGATATTTCAGCACTGGCATCCGACGGTAGCCCTCCAGATTTGGTGACTCTCTGTGGGCCTTGCGAAGCTCGTCCTCCATCTGCCTCCATCCTGATAACGTGGTCTGCGAAATTGCGAATCTCTTCAAACTTCTGAAATGATTCACAACGGCCGCATTTGAAGTGGTTTGTGTGTGCCTTATGTAGTCCAAAACCTCGATCTTCTCTTTAAGCTGTGCACGAGGAAGTCTATCATGCACAGGCATGTTCTGTGCAATTGGTCAAAAATTGCACAAGTAACAGGGTGACACTGTCTATAACAATCAGTGGTGAAGGCTAGGAATAAAAGGAGATGCTCTGCCAAAAGGCTAATATGTCAAAACCTCAAGGGGTATGATTGTTCTTTATCGAACGGCTATGCATATACATCCCATCAAATCCGAAGATCACTCATCAAATCCGGAGAGAATCCCTGGTAGTGCTCACACTAAATCAAAGCACAATTTTGGGCTTATATAAGCACCTAATTTGGTGTGCATTCGCTAAAGATCAACCTCACTCCAAAAAGGGATATTTCACTGTGCACACGTTGTACAACAAACATTCCCGATCTCCAGTTTTATCCTTCCTTATTCCGCTTTCAAAAGTCGATATTGCTCTAAAAAATCTGAGTTCTACCTTTCAAAGTGAACGACTCTGTGATACTCTAAAATTTTCATCATGTCGTCCGGTTTGCAAAGACGTCGCGGTGGTAAGTCGTTCACCCCTACGACCAACGGAGACTCCTCCAACGACTACGATACCGAGGAAAATGTCGGATCCCACAAAATTGCATACGATCCCGAAGACATGGCCACTGCCAACAAGGAAAAGGAAGTGCCTCTGTTGACTCTCATGGAAGAGGTGTTGCTTGTTGGACTGAAAGATAAGGAAGGCTATCTGTCCTTCTGGAACGACAACATCTCATATGCATTGAGAGGTCTTATCATCATGGAATTGGCCCTGAGAGGCAAAATCAGAATGGTCAATGATCCAGTTAGAAGACGGTTCGAGCTTGCGGACAGATTGATCGAGGTTGTTGACGGTAGCATAACTGGTGAGACGTTGTTGGACGAGGCTTTAAAGTTGATCAAGTCGGATACGTCGAACTTGAGTGTGTCCAATTGGATCGACTTGTTGAGTGGTGAGACCTGGAATCTGATGAAGATTAACTACCAGTTGAAGCAGGTGAGAGAAAGATTGGCCAAAGGCTTGGTTGACAAGGGTGTGCTGAAGACCGAACGTAAGAACTTCTTCTTGTTTGACATGGCCACGCACCCAATCAGCGATCCTTCTGCTAAGAAGGGTGTTGTCTCACGTATTCGCAACTTGCTTGTGAACAGAAATTATATTATAGAGTACGATGACAAGTTCTTCCCACCACAGATATCCTCCAAGTATCTGAGAGCGATTGCCCTGGTGTGTGGTTGTTACGCTGCTAACGTTCTGGAGAACGTGTTGACCGAGCTCAGCTATGAGAACCGCGACAAGGCATTTGCTCGGGCGGACGAGCTCTTGAATGATTACAGCGAGTATCCGTTCGAAACCAAAACCAGTTCTCTGGGTGTTGGTCTTAACCTGCAAAGCGAGGTGGCGAAGGAGATTGAGACTGAGGGAACAAGTGAGCTTGTGCTCGAGGTGTTTGCTGCTGTCATAAGTGTCTTCAGCAAAATGGATTCGATCATATGAGTGATTTTTATGGAAGGTGAGGATGCTGTATCTCCTGGGTGGAATGCGAAATAATCACATCGCATTCTGTCTCGTGGTATAGTTTTGTGAAATGATATAGATGGCCGAACAACATAGGAAACCCTTTTAAGGCCGCAATCCAAAAAAGATTAGTTTTCATGGACTCGTCGAATGGTATTGATGAAACTTGCTCCCCATGCTGGCTGACCCATTAGTGTGTACTAGCTGTTGTTTTCATGGAACTAGTTCCATATCTTCGTAAAAACCTTTTGTTTTGAATCACTTGTTTAATCACTCAAAACTAAAATACATCAGAGCCACCAAATCGTAATTTAAGCCTCAATCAATATGCCGATCTGATGAAAGGGCGGGGCTGCGTAACCTTGATTCTACCAACCCATCCCATGTTGGCAGATGGTTGAACGGTGTCGAGAAGTACACCATTGGTTGACAGCTCAATATCCACAAAACAACTAATATATTGACCGTTTAGTCGCTAGAGCTCTGAAAATGGCACCCAGAGTATCTGACGATGAATCAGGGTCCGAACAGGGTCCAATAGATACACCTGTTGCCGAGGCAGTGGACAACGTCGACGAAGCTGCTGATAACAATGAGTTGATTGATGACGATGAAGATGAGGGACTTTTTGGGTCTGATGACGATGAAGAAGATGGAGTCACTGCTGCTGTGGGTTCTGATGCTATGGATGTTGATGCTGAAGAGTTACCACAGAAAATACTCGAAGCTAGTCTACCTAAACATGAAAAATCGCATGCTCCCGCGAAGGATACACTGTTATTCCGTCTTCCTGCATTCTTGTCCATTGATGCCAAGCCTTTTGATCCTAAGGTCTTTTTGGAAAAGACCACGGAAGTCCATGATGACCAGGACGAGCAAGGAGATGCTTTGAAGGAGAGAAGAAAGCACGAGAAGTTGATTGCTGAAAACACTATCAGATGGAGATACGCTAAGAACGACAACGATGTCCTATACAAACAAAGTAATTCCCAAGTGATTGAGTGGGAAGATGGGTCTTTGTCGTTAAAGCTTGGTAACGAGATCTTCGACATAAAGGATCGTGCTGTCGACGATAGTGTTTTGACGGTTGCCGACTTTGATCAGACTGTTTTGAGAACAGATGCCATTTTGAACAAACAGGTGAAGGTTGTGCCAGTTTCCACTCTTTCACAGACGCATAGAAAGCTAACAAAGGCCATCACGGCGATGCAAAAGATACAGAGGTCAAACAAAATGAACGCGATTGTGACTGAAGACGATCCTCTAAAACTCCAGAGAGAAGAGGAGAAGAGAGAACAGCAGAAGATGAAGGAAATCCGCAGAAAACAGAGACAAGAGCTTGAAGCCAACGAGGCTGTCTCATCTTCGAGTGCGTCCAAAAGTTCCTACTACTCGAGATATGCTGGAATCGACGTTGCAGATGATGAGGAAGATGGCAATGATGATGAGCCAACTGTACGTCGTTCTCGTCTTGGGGACGGTTACGATGACGATGATGGGTTTATCATCCAGGACGATGAGGAAGAAGAGTCCGGAGAGGGTGAAGAAGAAGATGAGGATGAGTTAGACAGGGCTGCTGAAAGATTGAGAAAGGTAAAAGAGGCTGGATCCAAGAAATATGAGGATAATGACGAGGAAGACGAGGAGGACGAGGATGTTTCCAGTACTAAAGAGGAGGACGAAGTAGAGGGCGAGGACGAAGAGAAGACCGCGAAAAGAAAGAAGAGGAGGGTTATCGTTGACGATGACGATGATGACGAATGATTGTACCAATAAAAAAAGAATACAAGTTTACTTTAAAACACTAAGCTATTCAATTAGATGTGTGGCACTGAAACTTTTCATTAGCTAGTGTAAGCCCTTTTTTTATGCAGAAACGTAAACAGATCACTGCAGGGGTCACCCGGCCTGCCTTCAATTCAGCCTAGTCTATCCTAGAACGCATTCGCATGATGTGGTTCAGGTTCAACTTCCCATTCTTCCATCTCAGATTTCTGCAGTTCTGATCAATTTCACAGAATAATCACACTGTTGTAGAAAATGTCCTGGCAAGGTAAGTTAAGACGTCTGACACGTGTTGGTGGTGTTGTTCAGTTTCCGTGGCAATGTTTACGTCAAACAGCCGAATAAAGCGATAGTCCACGATTGAGTCGAGATTGCGAATCCTGAAACTACGAACATCGTCGTTGCTCTGTTTTTCTGATTTGATCACTAACATTTTCAGCATACACCGACAACCTTGTCGGCACTGGTAAGATCGATAGAGCCGCTATTTACGGCGCAGCTGGAGATTCGCAATGGGCTACCACCAACGCCCTTACCCTTGGCGGCAACGAGATAGCTGAGCTGGTCAAAGGATTTGCAGATGCTTCCCAACTGCAGACATCTGGTCTTCACATTCAGGGTCAGAAGTATTTCTTGATCAGAGCCGATCCAAGATCGATCTATGGTAAACACGTGAGTTGAAACTTGGTTTTTCTGTCGAAGATGGCACTACTAACGCGAATCCCAGGATGCTGAAGGAATTATTTGTGTTAAGACCAAACAGGCCATATTGATTGGTCATTACCCAACAGGTGTGCAAGCAGGTGAAGCTACCAAGATCGTGGAGCAACTCGCTGATTACTTGATTGGCGTGGGATACTAATGTGGAGTATGTGTCATGGATCTGATACGGTGCCTTTAAATATTGATTTCTAAAGATAATCTTATATTTGAGCTGATAGGATTCAGGAGACAGTAGTTGGCCATGAATGCATGGGCTAATTCAGTAGGCTTAAAAAATATCACAAAATGTGCATGAAGTTATGATTTTTCTCGCATATCTGGATATGACAGTCTAACTCAGCAAAAAGAGTATGGTTAGAGTTTTTTAATGGAGGACGGAGTTCATTTATTGATTTGAGGAGATTTCTGAGATTATCCTCAAAGCTAAGAATTGCATAGTGATCTGTCAAGTTGAAGAATCTATAGCAAAGACTTGGACTACCTTTTCATATCCCACATTGTTCAATGACTATGAAACCACGACAAAGTAGAAGAATATGCCGTATTTTTTTTGAATAATCTGGAAATTATCAAGAGTTTTGATTCACCTTCAAAAACTAGTGGTGATTGCTACTTAGCGAGAGTTATCCCCAAAGGTCGTGCATTACCACCTGCCATTACATAACGTGCCATAAATGCTCTCATTTTCGGTGAAGTTTATTGGCCATTGAGATGTATAGGTCTCGAGAAACAGGTTTCTACTAACGACAGCGAACATCAGCATATTAGAAAATGTCGTTGAGAAGCGTGAGTTCAAAGCAGATACGTGTGTTATCTCAGGGGAGATTTATTTCTCAGCAAAGGTTTTACTCGGCAGGCCATGGTCATGAAGAGCACCATGACGAACACCACGATGAACACCACGACGACCACCACGCGCCCCTGGCTCCTGAAGAAAATCTATTCAACAAGCCAGTGCTCTACACAATAGGCTCCGTTCTCGCCTTCTACGGAGTGTACCGTTACAACGAATACTACCAGGCCAAGCACGGCAAGCCCTTTGGAAGCATGTTCTTCTCCACCGAAGCACCAAAGGAATTGCAGGCCAAGTTCGTGGCATACCAGGACGATGTCAAGCTGCAGAGTGAGATACTAAGATTGCTGAATATCCGTCCGAGAAGAGACGAAAACAACTACACACACCACGTCGATGGAGTTCCAGGCAAGTATTTCCCATCGAATGGGTTCAACACGTTCCAGGCCGTCAACTTCGACACTCTAGAGCCAAGAAGGAAGATTGCGAACCCATACGAATAGATTTGTTGATTCACAATTCAAGGTCGGTCGTTTTCTGATATTCTCAAAGTCGAGATCGAGACAAAAACTACTGAGTCCTACCCGTCCACACAGAATTTCTCATGCCAGCAAAAGAACGAACACGACCGGTATTTCAAAGCTCGGCAGATTTCATATTTATAAGAAAGCAATTATTCATACTTTTTGGAAGTAGCAAAGTGGTGTTGTATATCGCAGTGTGCCGGAACTCAATTTCCGATAAGCTAAGCTAAGCTAGCACGGCATGGACTTTCAGAGTAGATCGTTGAGGCAATAAGCTGACTAATTCTGCGACGAACACCACATTTCTTCACCAAAAAAGGCCTTGCTTGTGGCTTTGATAATTGGGAACGTAATTGTTTGCATAAATAAGTAATCTCCGCCTGTTTTATGCCCTATCTGCGTACCTATCCCCGTCGAATTAGAAGTATTTGGCAGGGCGCCTCCTCTCATACATGCACTGAGTGCATGTATGCATATATGACTCCCTCCAGTTCCTTTGCATTCTTTACTAAGTTTTTGGTCGATCTGGTCCATTCGGTTATTTATATATTATATCAAGTGCCAGATTCTCAACATCTGAAATTGGAGAGGAGGTGTGTGCCAGTGTTTGTTTAGACCCAAATACACAAAGATGCAGGACCATGCATCTGACGCTGAAAGCTCAGTGTTGTCAGCCTTTGAACCTGAGGTTCTGGTTCAGCAGGAGGAGGGATCGCAAGAAGACTTGACCTCTGTTAATTCTCGAAGAAGCAGGAGATACTCCATCAAAAGCAACCAGTCAAGAAACCTACTCAACAAGACACAATCTTTGTTAGAAGCCGTCAGAGACGACAACTTGATCACCGCACTCGAACCCCAAGTGCCCACCAATCAGGAGTCTTTCATAGACTTTGAAGCGAACCCATGTCAGTCACCTTCAAAGACAGAGGAAGCCGATGGGGGTGCGTGTGACGATAACGATGACGATGACAACGGAGAGTTCCACAAAGACGATCAGCTAGATCCACCTCCCGATGGAGGATACGGGTGGGTATGCGCGTTTTGCGTTTGTTTTGGAAATGCGTGCTCATGGGGCTCCAACGGGTCCTTTGCAGTGTTTTTGGCGTATTATCTGAGCCATGATTACTATGCTGGTGGTTCAGACTCTCTCTATGCTCTCATGGGTGGCCTGGTGTTATTTTTCACACTGTCCCTATCTCCCTTTGCGCTCATCATTACCAAAAGAGTAGGAATCAAGCCTGCGGCATTCTTTGGGGTTTTAGTTATGGTTTCAAGCTCCGTTTTTGGGTCCTTCTCTACGACTTTTGCTCAGTACTTCATCACTCAGTCGTTCCTACTAGGTGTTGGATATTGCTTCTTTGTGGCTCCACTGTCCATAGTTATACCAACATGGTTCCTGCACAAGAGAAGTCTTGCTCAGGGAATTGCTACATCTGGTGCTGGTGTAGGTGGAATAATGTTTTCCAATTCTTCGAATGCCCTGATTGCTCAAACAGGCGACCCCAAATGGGCGCTCAGAATGATAGGGTTAGTCTCGTTGGTGACTTGTACAATTGTGATCATTCTCATCAAACCAAGGAGGCCGATTAAGATATCTGGATCTTGGAAAGACGATTTTGCAGCCATTTTCAAGTGGAAGGTTTGGTTCAGCCCGTCTGTCATATTCATCAGCATGTGGTTCTTTTTCTACATGTTCACATACGTGATTTACCTGTATTCGCTATCTGCATATGGAACTTCTATAGGCCTCACAGCACATCAAGGCTCTGTTGTGAACACGGTGCTGAGTGTGGCCCAATTGGCTGGTCGCCCTTTGATGGGTGTAGTAATGGACCGATTTGGCAGAATCAACCTAACCATTATACTGACTATGCTGATTGTGCTTTTCAGTTTGACTTTCTGGGTTTTTGTGACTACCTATGCTCAGTTGATTGCCCTTGCTTTTTGTAGTGGTCTGGTTCTGGGGTTCAACTGGATCAGCTATGCAACGTTTTGTGCCGATGTCGCTGGCCAGGTCGACTTTGCAGCAGCTCTTACGGTTGTCAGCATCTTGGGTGGGTCTTCCGCTTCAGTTTCCGAGTTGATTGGGCTCAAGCTGCGTGACTATACCAAGGAAAAACCTTTCTTGTACTGCCAGGTGTTTGCCGCATTATGTGCTTTCGTGTCAGCACTGTTCCTACTTCCATTGAGAGAGGAGAAGATCCGCAAAATGATGATCTCGAGAAGACATAGGACTCTCACAAATGATCCAAACAACGAAAGCAGGTTGAGGAGATTCGATTTGCTGTTGAAGCCGGGAATAGGCAGCTACTTCTTGAGGATGCTCTATCCTATCAAGGCATAAAAACTCAGAGTTTTATGCTCTGGAATGTATTATAAAAATACTACTTATTATTCACATGACTAATGATTGTTCAGAAATATTTATTTACAAATACTGATCGTAAAGGAGCGAGTGTACAGGTGTAGGGTATAACCATGATGCAGAACAGACTGTGGGGGATAAACCCTGCGCAAAACCACAGTGACAAAAAAAAACACTGAGACATAGAAAAGACATTCACGGCAAAGAAGATGTCTCTTCTATGAGCAATTAAAATTCAAACCAGTTGAAAGCGACCAACGGGCAGTTGTGAATATGTGGATCATCTGGGGCTGGAGGTCCGGGATCTACCTGCAAGCAACGACTTATGAGTTGATTTCACGGCAGACTTCTTTGTCGTGGTAAATAGGAGATCAGAGGCTATTAGAAATGCCGGACAAAGCCATAGAAAACTGTTTGTGAATGGTCTCATGGTAAAATGTGTGGTGGTGTATGAGTTGTTGTGGACAAGGATATTATTCTTTGATGTGACCCTTCCCCCTGCGGGCTTTTTGAATCCTAACCTAACTATGAATAGATGCTGATGATGCCGAATAGGCTAACTTTGCAACAAATGAGATATATGGCACTTATTAGGAACTGTTATCAAAAGAGTCTTGCTTCAAGCCTGAATAACCAGGTTATGCTAACAGCAACAACCGTAGCTAATTAAATGCCGAAAGCAACAAATCTTTTTCCCTCATGCAGGAGTGGGGGCGGTTAATTTCAAGATAGCGGGTTCGTAACCAGTGCATTAAAAACTTGGCTCTTGGTAACCAAGCAAGGCACTTTCGTGGATATCCAGGTTTCCATATTTGTTCAAACCACTATTGAATAGCTTCAAGATATGATTCGTATTTTTTTACCATAATTTGAAAATAAAACTGCTCGAATCATGCTGGATCACGGAACTGTTCAAAGCCGCTTGAGGCGGTTTGTTGCCAGCATCTATGCGGCTCAATTGTGGGATATCGCACGACCATACGCGTTCCTTATCACTCACTCAATACATTTTGATTAGGTGTATTCGTTAACTTCATAATTTGACTAGTCAACGCAGGTACAAAAACATGAGCGATGAAACGTATAAAAGTTTCAAAAGCTTTATAGAGCTCAAAGCAAAACATATACGGGCGCCCTTGGTGGCGGACGAACGACTGATCAAGGTACTTCAGAATCAGGAACGGTATACAGATGAATCTGCTAGTGATCTGGATAATTCCATCAGGCAAGGTAAAGGTCTCACCCAGGCTCAGCTAAAAAAGATTTTGGCAAAAGTCAACCTAGAAACTCGCAGTCATTTGGGTAGGATATTCACGCGTCAGGCAATTCATGAGATTGCGTTACAGGCAGTGAATACGGCGAAGCAGGCCAAAATGGAGAGATTGGACAAATTCCTGGAGTTAAACCGGATATTGCTCCCGTTTGATATACCCGATTTGAATAGTAATTCTGGCTCTGGCTCCAACATTCATGGACTGTTGATAACGCAAAAAGAGCAGTTACTAGAACTAGTCAACGAGTTGCCCAGTTCAGCAGACTTTCAGCTTGAATCAGTGGAAGAAGAAGATGATGACGAGAATCAGACCTCAAGAAGACAGAGTCAGCTTCTAGAAGAGTATGACGATATGCTGAAAAAACTACGCAACAAGACGAGTTATCTGGCTATGTTGGAGCAGAAACTGAAGTACTACGATGGCTGGCACCGTTCTCTAGAGCGCACGTTGACAACCGATCCTGCGGCAAGTTTGCAGAAGAATCTTGTGAAATCGTCCAACAATGTTCTAGTTTCAGAACTGACGCGAGCTAAGGAGCGTCTGGCCACTATAAAGTTGAAACTTCACGATGGTGAACCAAAGAAACTTCAGATCTCCAACCTGGAAAGCATTCAAGGAACGGGCTCATGAATCTGTGGACAACATGAATACGAAAACTGTCCACGACGAGTAAGAATAGGTTTACATTTTATATTCCAATCTGACGATATTTACGACTTTTGTTACAAGCTCCTACTAGGGTGAGTATTCAGCTCCTACAGACTTTTGTTGGTTGTTTCAGTCCCTGAGAACTTCATGCCTTTTTGGTTTTGAGTATTAAATTTAACTGTACATCTTTCAACAGAACGCTTAGTCAAACAAACCGAAACCCATGTCGTCGTCGGACTCCTCCTTCTCCTCAACAACCTCCTCAGCAGCTTCCTCAGCAGCAGCACCGGAAGAGGCAGCAGCACCAGAAGAAGCAACACCGGCACCACCAGATGGGACGGAGGCCAACTTAAGGGAACCCTCAGCAATCAACTCCTCGACGGACTTTCCCTCCAAAGAAGTCAACAACAAGCTGAGCTTGTCTTGTTCGACCTCAGCACCAACGGATTCCAAGACAGCGGAAATGTCAGCGGCAGATGGGGATGCGTTACCACCCTGTTGCAACAATAAGTAGGCAGCCAAGTACTTCATTTTCGATTAGATCTATTTGTATCGGAGAATAATCACGTTTAAGCCAAATTAGCAGACTATTCTTTGATATGGGAAGAAGATTCTAGGATACCCGTGCACACTGTGTGGGTTGGTCCAGCATGAAAAATTGGCACTAGGTGGTGAAGAGTAGTGTTCCAATCAAAAGAAAATTCCTCGAATTCGGCGTGACTGTGTTCCCAGATTTACACGATAGCGGGTCAATCTCGGCATGGAGCACGATTGTGCCCCAGCCGGTATTGTTTCCAGGAAATTTTGACTTGAGTGAGTTGATTGTTACAGTCGAAGGTGATCCCAAATTATCCTATATACTATTCGCCAAAATTTCTCCTTTTCCAGTGGGTGAAAACACGAATTAAAGGCCATTACCCTTTTGGGACAGTTTTGCCGGTGCACTAACCAACCGAGTGCGGCTCCTCTACCGTTTGCATGAGAACTAAGTATCTGTAGCACTCTTGTACTTTTCAGCCAGATTTAAAGCTTCTTTCAGTTCCGCAATCACTGTATCAACATCTCCATACGTTATCGCCGATATCGCGAATTTACATGCTTTGGAAGCAGCGCTCAGCAGTTCTTCGTTTGATAGTTCCTTCTCCAGAGATTCCAAGGTTACAGGAACTTTTGGTGCTGGAGAAGCCTTGGGCGAAGCAAGTCGGGCTTTTGACACATTTTTTGCAACTGCATCGGCTACGGAGTAGTCACGTTTGGGAAGCTCGGGTATGCTTCTCGGATCGGTGTTCGAAATCTCACCCTCCTCATTCGCTTCACGGTTGGTAGGAGCCTTTGGAAACAGAACCGCTCCACCTTCACCTTCCTCATCAGACGACAGATAAACCTCGTCATAATCATACGCATCATCGGGCGTTTGTAGAACACTCTTTATCGTCTTGTCTATATCTTCCTGTTTGATTTCTTCCTCCTCGTCTGAATCAACAGGTATGTTTGGATTGAGCAACCCCATCAAATCTTCATTCGGGTCCTTTCCCGTCTTGAAACACACCATTATTCTCCTACTGTGATATTTGCAGTACGAGATCCTTTGCTTGATGATGCTGTTTGTCAATAGTTGTTCCACTTTTAGAGGCTCTTCAGCTGCGATCAATGAGGCAACAGGTCCTTCTAGTTCATGGGCCTGGAGTTCTGCTTCGTCTTGCAGACTCTGTATTTGTTTCTCGAAATCATTTTTATTCGTATCATTAGTCTCAGAAGTGTTTTGTTCTTCAGTTTTCGCGTCATCGTCCATTGAATCTTCCTCTCCGTTAAAGACTGTTGAATTCCCCTGTAGGTCTTCTTTCCTCTCCTCTTTTCCATCTGCTAAATCCTCCTCTTTGCCAACCAACGTTTTCTCTTCAAGTCCATCACTTGGACTCATTTCATCGTCATTATTCTCTTCGGTTGTGGGAAACATGACCAAACTGATCTGATACAAGATGCACGCCTCATTTAGCATATTCACTGTGTCTCCCGTGGCGTTTCCCTTCTCCATCTGCATGCGTGATTTTGAGTACTTCTCTGTGGCAACTGTATTGATCAACTTCCGACTTTCAGAAACGTCTTCTAGTGTCTTCGAAAAGTTGGTTTTCTTGTTACTAGACTTCCCAAAAAACGTCTTGTTAACAGAGTTCTTGGACTTGATAGACTCGAGATGCTCCAACAAAGACGCTATGATCTGATCCGCTTCATGACAATCGTCCGGAGTCAATGTCCCAGATGAACATATGTCAAAGAGAATTTGCAATGTATACATTCCACCTTCAAAAGTTAGCTTTCTGTCACGGTCAATTGAGAACTTGAATTGAGAGACATACATAAGTACCCCAGTATCAATGCCTTCTCGCCTTTGTGGCTCAGGAATGATTTCATCATCTTAAAGCTCGGTCTTGCTGGTCTGAGGGAGTCTGATAGCTCCCATTCATTAAATGACATTATGGGCTAATATTTAGGAATGAATGGAAACGGTGGAAGATAAGATAAGCTGGATAGATAAGCTGATGAGTATCCCTGAGAGGGACTATTTGTCGATGCACTCCAGGTCTTGTAGATAAATCAAAGTTATGGTACACCAACAGATTGAAAATCGCCCTACGGAAATATAAATTTACTTTGACTTCAAAATGATGGACTTCTATGGGGCATAAGACTATGTAGCTGGTGATACCAATACGTTATAACTTGTGTGATTATAAAAATGACGAAAGGTAATAGAAGCAGGAGACTCCCGGCTCTACGATTTGACCCCCTCGACTTGATAAATGTTTTGTTCGCTGTCTTCATCACGGGCTGCCTGTACCACTAACGATATCTGCTTCTTTCTCAAGCTTTCGTTTGAGATCGGCCTCGTGATTGCTGGCTCTCGGAAAGGTTGAAGAAGCGATTTGTAAGTTTGGCGGGCAGAAACAGGTGCTTCTTTCGAACCTACATCACGTGCAGACGAATAACTGCTCTCTGAATCATCAGAGTTGATTGTAGGAGAAGACTCTGCTGTGGCTGTGGCAGCTTTAGGACTAGGCCATGAGCCACTGTCATCTAAGTTGTACAAACCAGAATGGTCGCCATGGAAGGCGGGTGAGAGCGAGTTGTATTCATCAGTCGAAGGTTGCAGCACTCTCGCAGTGGCCAAATTGGAAGGAATTGTGGGTGAGTTTGGAAGCCCAAATGGAGAATTGGGGCGAGACAACGATGTTCGTAAGGGAGAGGTTGGACTTGAAGGACCAGCGTCACTCTCAGTATCCTTGAAACTAACAAACTCGAGCTTCACATCTTCAGCATTGTAGTAGTCTTCCTCCTCTTGTCTTTCCTTGGAATATAATAATCCATCTCTGAAGGTGTCGAACACGGATCCGGTACCAGACCAGCCTTTGCTAAGCTTGAAAACAACCATTTCTTTGAAGACCTGCATCCAGTCAAAATTGTTCCAGTCTTCGGCCACAGAATTGCCGATGTTCAGATCCAAAAGCTTGTAAGCATTTTCGGCATCCAAATATTGAGTGTGTGGAAGCTGTGGCAAACCAAAGAGCATGGAGGTCCTCTCCGATTTGTCGGAGATGAACTTCAAAGGACGCCCATACAATCTGAAAACGTTCATCATTGGAATCAGGTTTCTGATCATAGTTTCCACAGGTGGAACACCTGAGTGTGACTCGGGTATGATATAGCAAAGGTGGGTGTTCAAGACGTTCAGATTCTTATGCTTTGACTTCTTGGTCAAACTGAAGGATGAGTTTGAAGAATCCAGCGATGCCATCGACGGAGACCGCATTCTGTTGGTTAATCTTGACTTATTCAGAGAAGAGGAACGTGAATGAGCGTTTGCAGTTGCGTTTACATTCGAGTTTGCATTTGGACTGGTAACACCGGAAGCATTGAACATTCTCAAGGAGGACGAAGAGCCCTTGCTGGTGAGTCTTTGACCCATAGAGGAAGACCTGCTTCTCTCACCTCCAAGGTTTTCTGGATTTTTGGCACTAATCAATTCACTCAATAAGGTCTCGTTGACAAAGCAATCGCCGCTCAACCTTATCAGAGAATTGTTATTGATGAAAGATGGGTTTTCCGGATACACCGAGAAACATGACTTGGCGTTCACAACTGAGGCCAGCAGGAACTTCTTGTTGTTGGTTTTCTGTGTGTATATTTCAACCTTTCCTGGCTTGGATTTTGACTCTTTGCCGATCTTGGACTTCTTGGTGGATACTTTGTCTCCGGGAATGATGCTCACGTAGCACCGGATCCACTTGTTGTTGAGAAATGGAAATCTGATGATACACCAGTCACTCTTCACGAATCTGTTAGAAGGATCCAGCAGGGTTCTCACGTCGGAGAAGTGGACGGCTTTCACAGAGAACAGAGCCCCTGTGAAACTTTCCTGTAGTTGTCTGTACTCAAACTGCGACAACAACAGAGCAGAGTAGAAGTAATGCAAATCGTCGGCGCTTCCGAACCTAAACAGATAGCTCTTTGTGGTTGTCAGATGAATTGCAAGATCAAAGAAACTCTCGCCAGATGGGTCCTGCGGAGTGGGCATGTACGAGAAGTTGGCATCCACAATGTTAATGTAGATAGGTTTGAAGGAGCCATCCACATCCGACACCACCTCGTTTGGTCTCTCTTCATCAACTTCCCAGATGGTTAGCTCGGTTCCACTGAGTTTGGCCGTAACAACCATCCAACTCTTGGATCCGTCCACCTCGTCCTCACATGGAATTTGTAGATACGTCTCTGCATATATCCTAGCCTGCTGTGCGTGTATAAGAGTGATTATGGGCACCAATTCGGCAGGAACATCAGGGTTCGAGACCAAAGCGGCATTGACTCCTTTTGTCAGAGCCAATCCGCCCCTCCCGCTAGAAGACTGCGACGGACTGCTGGAGTGGTAATAGTTCCCACCTTGGCCTCTAGCAGGCAACACAGTCGACTGACGAAGAAAAGACGTGGGGACCGACGAAATTCTCTTGGAGTCAATCGTGGATCCGGGCCGTGATTTCCTCGAGGGCGAAGCCGAATTCTCTCTGCTGAACTGAGCAGGGGGGGGAGTCAATCCCTGTGGCCCTTGGGGCTCTTGTGACCGTTGTGGTGGAAGCGAGTCGGCCTTGTGGTGAGTTTGCAGGTTTTGTTGATCCCGCACATATTGGAGGTTCTGCTGTTGCTGCTGAACTGGAGTGGTTCTCTCAAAGCTGTTGACCGTGAAAGTTCCCTTGTTCTTGTCGCCGGGAGTCGTCTGCTTGGACTTCTTGGACTTGCCAAACGACCACAGTTTACTCAATCCCATATTCGAGTATTAATTGTCGAAGATCAGGTCAGAAAGAGAAAGAAAGAGACACCTTGGATATAACCGGAATTTCCAGTCGAAAAAACGAGTGGCAGACAAAGGGGTAGTAGAAGGCTTGGTGCGCTTGAAGTGTGTATGCTTAGCACCTCAGGAACGAATCGGAGTGTGGCCGAAATAAAAGGGGCAAAGGGCTCAAGAAATGACGAAACCAAAAAGCAAAAAATAAAAGCCAACAAAACAGAGCAAGCGGTCGAAAAAACCTAGTAAATACCCTTTTATATTCGGTTCGAATATTTTGCACTGAAACGGGAAATAAGAGGGGTGATGAGAACCAAGCAAAGTGTGTGAAATTAGTCGGATCCAGCGGAGCAGTGCGAAGATGCCAGGAACGAAAGGTTGGACAGAATCTTGGCAGAGGATATTGGAGCAGTTGAGGGGAGCCAAGGACTAGTTGGTGGAGGAGGCCAAAAATATAATACAAATATTATACAAGTCCTGGGATCATCGGGAAATATAAACTTTTTGGTTTAGGTCTACAATAGAGAACAAACGTTTAATAATAGTATGGCCTTCCTGCAATGGAGTAGGCAAGAGTATTTATAGCTGTGTAGAGGTGCATTGATCCGGGAGGTTAAATCATGGGGAACTTGAGTAGAGAGAGATGGCACGCGCGGCATTACGGCATTGGGTATATTATATTACATTATATTCCAAAGCAAGGGGAAATTAATGTTTATTTCTGTTTATTTCGTTGCCAATTTCAGTCTGCTTATTTTCACTTGATCTGTCAATCTCTAAGTTTGATCTCTGACGTCATTTGCGTTTCGACAGACAAGAGACGCAGGGTTGGTGTTGGGCTATTAAGCCGTCTGAAAAATTTATATGATACTCAATTCAGGAATGCAATTTAGGAATTTTTCCAAAATCTACCCCAAAACCATCTCCAACTGCTCAATGGTGGCCCTGTCGATCCTGCTGGTCAACGCAGCAAATCCAGAGTCTCCAAACCTCTGCTTCAGACCCTGAATGAAAGACGACGTTTTCGCCTTCAAAGGCACCAAATAAACTGGATCTCCTCTAGGTCCCTTGCAAAGATTCGTATACCGCATTCTTTCGCCAGAGGGCTTTATCCCTGTCTCTGCAAATTCGTCTGTGGCATCTCCTATCATCACCAACTCGTCGTTATCGTATTCCCCTTCACGGCTGTAGATCTCACAGTTGCCGTTTTCGTCCTCGTTTATTTCCTCTAGTGCCTGGGTCACGGTGAACAGCATCGACGCTAGATGCTCTGTAAGAACGTAGCTCACACCGTCTTTGATGTCCAGTTGGGCTATGTTATACTCAATGTCATTGCTGGGACCGTCTCCGGGGATACTTGTGAGCAGTGCAGGATCAGAGTAAACTGCAAGAAGCCCAAGGATTGCAAGTTTGCGGATTTTGGGCTCGCCCACATTTTTCAGTCTCTTAACTATCAGCTCCATAGTGGAGTGGAGTACTTGCACCGGCGATACGTTCTGGTTACTTGCAAATCTTGTCAAAACCTCAAACCACCCTTGTGGGTGGATGTACATGAACCTCGTAAGCGGGACCAGAATCCTGACCACGCATGGTGGTGACTGAGTCTCGTCAAGTACGTATGTCAACATGGCTGCAAACAGCCCGCTCTGGATCATGTTGGAGACTACCGGAGCGGCCTCGGCTAGTGTATCCAGACGTCCCAGCTGCAACATGATTATTTCCAGCATTGACGAAAGAACCACTAGTGAATCATCACGCAAGCTGGGCAAGTAATCTCCGAGTATCTTGAACGTCTCCAGTCCCACTTCGGTGCTGAAGGCTTGGACTCCAAACAGGGCATAGCTCCTGATAATAGATAGTACCAGAGGTAAGATTTCCGTGGAATCGCGTAGTCCTATCAGCACCAGAGAAAAGTCTGTCGCTAGTTGTTCAGGTAGACTCTCCAAGGGACAGTATTGCAGCACTGATTGCAGAAGCTCATATCCGTCCTCTGACAATAGTGAGTGCAGCTCGGATCTCTCGTCGCAGCATATGGGGATCAAAGGCATGGCGACTTCATAACTCTTGGGACTCTCTGAATTTAGCGATGTCACAACTGCCTTCAGCACACGAATGATTGAGGTCTTGATGATCTGGTCGTTCTGAGAACTAGAATTCTCCCACAAAGCAGGAATCACACTCATTACTCGTATCAAAACTTCATCTGGAAGCAACGGGTTGGTGATTTCTATGACAATCGAAATGACTTTGAGAACAAACAGCTTTGACTCCGTCAGTTCCATGTTGGATAGCTCACCAATCAACAATGTCATGAACTCTTCCAGGTATGGCTTAAATGCAGTTTTTTCAAAATCCCAACCGTCAACCGCATGCATTAAGGTTGATATGGCCGTCAATCTGACGACTTTATCGTTCATAGGATTGGATAACTGTAGAAAATTCAAAAGGAGTTTGTATACCTCAATTCTGCTCTCCTTTGAGCAGCGTATTTGTAGCCATTCAGATATAATCAGACAAATTCTCCTCTTCAAAATCTTGCTTTCAAGCATGTCATTCTTCAGTCCTTCTGGAATGAACAAGTCATTCAGTAAATTATCAAAATCAACCCTTTCGGAAACCACCTGTGATGAGAGCTGGAAAATGGAAAATACGGCATCCTTCTGTAAAATGTCTGTCAAGGACTGATTGTTTGACAGTCCTCCGCTGATCTCGCTCAACACATACTCAGCCAGATACTCTTTAAAATACAGCACCAAGTCTTGGAAGATATTCTCAGCACATGGTCTTATCTGGAACTCCCAGTTCATCTGCATTTCTTCGATAACCCATTCTTCAGGCTGTGTAGACCAGCTCTCCAGGTCTTTTGGACGCAGCTTCAGGTACCATGTCATTATCAGATGTGCCAAATTTTGCACCAAACCAGGTGTAAAAAAGTCCGTTGATAGTTTTGCTACAGCACCCTGAACCTCCTCTTTATCGGATCTTTGTTTCAGAGTTACAGCCCCCTTCTTGTGAACGAAATGAACCAGACGTTTGATCATTGTGAACGAGCGCACTGCTATTTGCTCCCAGAAATCGTCATCCTCGACGCAATTGTAGATAACAGATGCCTTGGATTCTAGAAGGGATAAATACGTCATCAATGTGTCCATTGCACTGGGTAGGCATACAAATGCAGTGGGATTATCGGAGATGAGTCCCAAGTACATCTTGGTATAGCACTTGATATATCTCTCCAGCAGCTCCAATTCTTGTTTTTCGTACTCTATAATGAGAGTTTGGAGATTATTGAGTGACAACCCAAAGAATTCAGACAACGCTGGGTCCCTATGTGGGTAATCGTATCCATCTGTGACGATTCTCCGTGTGACCTTGAGACACACGTACCCGACTTCCATGGCATCCAGGTCAAAGTTCTTTGTCCACGACTCAAAAAATGATACGTAGAGCTTTATGAGTATTGGGGTAATCGAAGGTACCTTTTGCAGCATGGCAGCCCGTGTTCTACCGATTCTCACGGCAGCAAGGGCCTTGATGATTTGGTTGAAAATGATCAACACATTGTGCACCTTTACGACATTACTTTCTGACGCACACTGCTGAAGCAATTCAGACACGTTTTCAAACAAGTCTGGCCACTCATTTGGAAAGTCAAACCTCGCTATTCTGGCGGCCGCGTGAGCATTCTGAATGGTGAACTGCTTGTTGGACTCATCAATGATGTTAAACAATCGTTTCCGAATCTCGTGTTTTTCTTCCTTCGAAACAGCATGAATTCTCGTAGACCTCCAGTATTTGTCGATTCCGTTCTTGAAACATATAATAGCAAGCCATCTTACCTGCAATGGTAGGGCCTGATCCAAGTATACCGATTGTAGCAAATAGTGGTAACCAGGAACACTTTCCCAGGCCTTCAATTGGTCCTCCGCACGTTGTTGCGTTTCACCTCTGGAGTTTGTATCCAGAGTCTTGAACGTCTTGACCAGTCCCTCTAAATCGAGCTCCATGGGTGAGGGTGCTGAGGAAAATGGAGTGTTTGGTGTTTCTGAGAAAAGTCCATGCAGAAAGTACGTTATTGGTAGTGTACTCGCTAATTAATAGGACAAATTCTATGGCAATATGCATGCTGATATGCATTTTAATATGGTATTGTTCGTTAGAGAATGTATTCATATAAATTAGTAGTTCTATTCTCACCATCTGTGAGCCTCATTACCCCCAGCCCAATCACGTTCTGTGTAGCCAAGCTCCTGCTTCACCCTCTTAACAGTATCGACATCGCCCATGTTCTTGCCAGTGTTATCCGAGATCTTCACGGCAGGGTATCCATTGGCTTCCTTCAGTTTTATCACAATGTTCAAGGGTTCAGATTTCAAACCGGAGGACGACAAATAGTCGTTGGTGAAGTTTGTACCAACACCAAATGTGGCCTTGAGTCCTGACTCTGTAGCCTTCTTATGGTATTCGATACACCTGTCCACGTTGAGAGAGTCACTGTAACATATGACCTTGGAGAACTTTGGCAACTTCAGCACATTCAGGTAGTGATTGGCAATCTTGTCTGTATACAAAAGGGGATCTCCCGAGTCCTGTCTGACGCCAGCATAGTAGTCCGAGTATGGCGGATAGAATGCCTTTAAAAACGCATCCGTGCCAAAGGTGTCTGTCAAGGCCAACCCAGTATTTTCAGGACCCACAGTAGCAATCCAGCGATCCATCGCAATCTTATTCGAGTTTGTATAATCCTGCGTAATGGACGCAACGCCCATCATCCATTCGTGAGCAACGGTACCACTGGGCTTGACTCCATACTTCTTTGCAAAATAGACGTTGGAGGTTCCTACAAAAATCCCTGTAGTTTCTCCTGAAACCTCTGCCACTCCCTCCATTATTCCTTTCATGATCAGGTCCTGTGTCTTGAAGGAGCGTCTGCGTCTAGTTCCAAACTCACTGAAGGAGCATCCGTTTGAAAGTAGCTTGGTGCACTTTTCTCTAGCATTTTCAGCTTGGCCATCATAATTCCAATCTGTGTCCACGAACTTAAAGAAGGCTTCTGAAACTATCGCAAGAATTGGTATCTCGTAGATGATCGTCGTTAACCACTTGCCTTGGATCTCCAGACCGAAAGTCTCTGGAGTGCCTGAGTACAATATTTCCTTCTCCGGATCAAGTCTAAATTCTTTGAGGAACTCAAAATATTTTGCTGGCAAGAATGGCACCTCTTTCTTCAAGTAATTTATTTCATCCTCTGAGAATCTCAAGGACTCCAAATCTGGTCAACGTTTCCATGTTAGTAACACGCCATGGACATCATGCAGTTCGAATACTCACAGCTAATCTGGGTCTTTATCCAATCAACAGCAGCTTCATTCAAGCCAAACGCAGCAGTTCGGTTTGTGTACTTGTAAACAACATCTGACTATGTTAGTAAGGAGTCACGGTCTGTTGTTGTGTTCTACTCACCGATATCGGGGAAGTTCACCAGCACAGCTGCCTGCATAGTGATCTTGTATAGATCGGTATCGAGGAACGATGTGATTATTGGGTCGATTGTCATTTGTAAGTGAGTATAGTTTGCACTAAAAAAACACTGAAACTTCAAGTGCGAAACTAAGCTTGTCCAAGTTTGTTTATCTGGCTTAGCTCTGACTCCTGCATGGCCCGGATGCAGCCTGCAGCTGGAGATGCCTTATATAATGCTGGCTGCCAGCGGGATTGTACCTTGATGGAATTAGTCAGTGAGATAGAAATGACTATAATGGGTCAGCGAATTCTTTGTACTGTCAAATTCGGCCAGCGAATATTCCATATTCGGGAATCCATCCAGAAATATGACTTTTGTAGCCATTTTTGTCCACTTTAGTTATACTTCCGTATTCAGTATGCAGGGCATGAGTCACTTACAGTCATGGCAGACCAACTTGCGTGACCAAGTTTCTTCTGTATTTCCTAGAAATGTCTCTATTACCTATTTAGAAGGGGTTTAACGCTTTTTAGATCACCCTCATCACACTCTCAAACAAGGCCTCAAGCTTTAGCCCCTCAGTATTCTGCAGAACGGCATCGAAGCTCTGAGGATTGAGTACCTTTGGGGTGAGTCCAGACAAGTCTCCAAAGTCACGGCCATTATAAGTAGTTGACGAAACTGCACGAGCATTTTGCAATAGCACATTCATCTCGTAGGCATGGTCGATCTCCGAGGTGACACTATCCAGCTCTTCAAGCAGAGTGGTGGTGGTTGAGATCGTGCCTACTCTGGCATCGGTATCCAAGAATACGAAGCATTCGTGCGCAGTGGAGTATCTCAGAGACGCAATTGCAACATTGTGAGAACCTGTGAAGACGGGATTTAGAGAGCCCGGACTGAAGAACAAAATGCTAGATTGTATATCGTAGTTTTCAGTGTAATGGTTGATGGCAACGGCAATCAAATCCTTGTCCTCGCTCAAGGCTATGAGATTACTTCCGCCCGCACACGACGAGAAAGCCAGTGCCAGTTTATTGTTCTCAAATGTTGACAGGTCAAAGGTGATGAGCCTGTCTTTTGAAAGAACAACGAGATTATCTTGGAGAAACCCGATCCAACGAACTCTCGAACCAGCCAGAGATGGCATTCTTGGTGAATCAAGTTCTTGCATCGTGTTCATGTCAATTAAAACCACCGAGGTCTCATGTCCCAAGGCAATCAAAGATCCGTCCTGAGACCAAGACACACTGACAGAGTTGGATTGGTGTTTTCCATTTCCGTGTTTCACTTTTCGCAGACTCCAGGTTGTCTGCTGTAACTTCTCGTTCTTGGTCACTACTCCAGCCTTCACATAGACATCTTTGGGCACTCTAGGTCTCCAGATCCTCACACCGCCTCTGTTGTCGACAGTCAGGAATCCCTGGCCATCGGAGTATGCAATCGGAGCAGGAATCACTCCCACGACCGCAGTCTGTGGACCATGGGGATCAACAACCTTGGTGGACAGTTCCCATTGGCCCTGGGTGTTATCTTTGCCTTGGGGATTGTCAACGTATTTCCAGAATTTCAAAGCATACTTGACTTCCTTGGATGATAGCAGATTGTCAAGTTCTGGAGTAGGCAAGGAATCGAATGTGCACATCCACTTGCCGTCCTTGGTGAATGACAACAGATCCACCGAGGGGTCAGCAATCAGGTTTTCGGTCCTCACCTTACCAGCTTGGATCGCAAATGCAACGTCTTGCACGAACGCTTGTTCGTTTTTGGCTATGTCAAAAGCCTGTATCTGTGACCCGTATGGAGTATACACCAGTTTAGAGATGGGGTGAACTTCAAACGGGGCAGTAAAATCGTTTTTTATCATGGTGGCATCCTCAAGAGGTGCTTTCAACTTCAAAAGCCTCTTTCTGGACTTTTCCAGGTTTGCCAGCGGCGTGGCGAACCTGGGTCTAAGTCCAGTGACATTTAATCTCGAGGTCAGGTCAACAGCACTCAAAATCAAAAGTTCCAAGTCTTGGGAGTCGTTGAGAGAAACCTTGACAGAGTATAGTTCTCCCTCAGTTTGCTCAATACTCACCTCCTCAATAGCACCGTTCAAACGAGGCAGAAACTGTTGTCTATCTGTGTCCAGTTGCCAAAACACCAGCACCTTTTCAAGTCCACCAGAGAGCAGATATGAATCGTCCTTCGAGAATCTGAGAGACTTAACCTGGTCAATGTGCCATTTAAGCAATCTTTGGGGGGTTTCAGGATCCTCAGCATAAACTATTTGTATAATACCGCTCGATGTACCTAGAGCAACTATTCCATCTTCATTAGAGACGGCCATCGCGGTGATGGGGGTCTTGTAGGCAAAAGTGACCTTTTCGTTCTTGGCTATGTTTTGGTCTTGCTCAAGTCTCACGTATATGAGTTCATTTTTACTACTCAAAAACACAAACCTCTTGCAGTTGTTGGAGCTGGCAAAAATGGTGATGTTCTTAGCAGTGAACAGCTCTGTTGAATCGCTTCTTCCTGCTCTGAGAATAGTGCGGGTATGTGGCGATCTGTTGTTGGATATTTTGCCAACGACCATCAAGAATTCTTCGTGCTCATAGTCGGAGTTCAAGATATCACACACCGAAACTATGGAGGTTCCATCTGGTATATTCAGGTTGAAAGTTCCTAGGATTGGAGACTTGCCTTTGTCTTTCCAGTTTGTCACCAACACCTCTCCTGTCGTCAATATAACGTACAGTATGCTACCATTGGATTTTGACAAAACACTTCCCGCAACAGATGACAAATCGGGTGTTTTTATGGTTCTGATGCACTGTCTTGTAGACAGGAAATAGACTCGTATCTGAGACTTGAAGAGGGCTATGTAATGGCGACCATTAGAGGCAAAGACGTGACCCTTTTCGAGCGGTCTTCCACTTCCTTGAACAGTGACATTCCAATGAGAAGACTGAACAACCATGGCTATCAGTTGAGGTTCAGGTAGAATGGAAATCCGTAATGTTGAGCTCAATAATGATGTATGTCTTAGCGTCTGAAAAGTTTGGAATTTTTTTTAGTGATTCTGGATGGGTACACGACCTTCACCAATCTCCTTGAAATTTTTCCAAGTTTACTAATGAGAGTAACCTGGATGGTTCATTAACTAACACAGAAGTCATTTTCTTCGCGATGATTATCCCTGTCCGTTGTTTCTCCTGCGGTAAAGTATGTGGCATTCCATGTTTTTGTTTGGCATTCCGTGTTTGGTGTGTGCTTTTAAGAGCTAGGTGCTAACGTTCGATCAAGGTGGTTGGTGACAAATGGGAAACCTACCTCAAATATTTACAAGATGATGAGATGACTGAAGGGTAAGTCACATCTCGTAAACATGATACAATTGGATTTGATGTACTAACTAGCTGAAGTGATGCTCTGGATAAGTTGAAGCTCAAGAGATACTGTTGCAGAAGGATGGTGCTGACGCATGTGGATTTGATTGAGAAGTTTCTGCGTTACAACCCATTGGAGAAGAAAGAGAGTATCTAGACCTCCAGATGTCTCAAAAAAAGGTTCCGGGATTCTTATTGATACGTCGACCAAAGTGGCGTGAAGTCGGATCTTGAAACCAGTGTCTCGCTTCAAAGGATAGAAAACATTGAGATGATCTCATATAAGGATTACGGTTTAATTTGTACATTTAAGTTGATTGTTTATCACCGAGGAGCAAGAATGTAGTGTTGATTAAGGTGGTGAGTGGTGAAGGTAGTCGATACCGATTAGAGAAACTGGCTGACTGTGCTCATCAATGAGTAGACTTGAGACGTTATGAATCAGAGTGTGGAAGAGCCATGATATGTAAAAAAATAAAAACTTATCACATTACAACAAGAAGCCACTGGTCAAAACCAAAAATTCTATTTTATTTTTCATGTTAATATGAAGGATTAGGGAAGCAATGTTTAACGCATTGAGTGCGGTGAGTGCTTCTCCGCATAGGCAGCGATGCTATCTATCTCTGCCAGTCCATGCTATTTGTACTCCATCATTAGATGACATATATCCGCTCAATAGCCAAAGATGATTGGACGACTCATTCATAAAAGATTGAAATCTTCACTTTCTCGACCAACAACCGTACTAGTGTTCCCGGGCCAGGGCGTCTTCAGCGTTGAACATCTGGACTTTCTCAGCAAACGGGTACACGTTGAAGGTGTTGAAGAATTGTTGGAAGAAGCAGATGACGCGCTGGGATTCACCATCTCGAGATTTGTGAGAGATCCGAAGGCGAATTTGGGTGGTTACATTGAATCTCCTATACAAAAGACCAGCATCCAACAACCATTGTTGCTGCTCACCACGAAGCTGCTTGCCAAAGTGATCCGGGAAGAGCATGGTGTTGATATGTTCAATGATCCTGTTGTCAAGCCTCATTATCTTCTGGGACATTCCCTCGGGGAAATTATTGCTCTGGTCATGCAAGACGTAATTGATTTCAGAGATGGCATCAAGTTTTGTTCGCAGAGAGGCATGTTGATGGAGAAATGTGTCGCTTCTTACTACCAGGTTGGTGATCCGCAGAGGGTATCTGAAGATCAATTCAAAATGTTTGCGCTCGTCTTCCCGTCACAAATATTTGACCACGTTTTGAAATTTCTGCGGAACCAAGATCAAATAAGCCTGTCGAATATAAACAACTTTCAGCAGATAGTTATATCCGGACTGGAATCGAGCTGTTTAGTGGTGGTTAGCAGACTCAAGGAGCATCTGGCTGAGCTGAAGCTCAAAGCCAGAATTAGGGCCATTGATTTGGATGTGAAAGTTCCCTTCCACAATGATATTTTGAGCCCTGTTAAGGGAGGATTGGATCAAATGTTACAGGCATATATAGGTGCTCCAATACTGGGAAATAAAATTGGTTATAAGCCGGGAGAGATGAAATTTCCGGTGGTGTCAAATCTGGATGGATGCATCCAGACTTATGCTGAAGACCAGATAAGGAACATCATCGATGTGACATCTCGTCCCGTGAACTTTCTGAAATGTTTGCAGACAATACAGGAGCTTTCTGAGGAGGTTAAATATATCAATTTCGGGAGTGTGACCTCGGGAATTATCTCAAAGTTCGTGAGCGATAAGAGGTCAGGCGTGCATGCAGGAAGCTGCACGAACATAGCGCTGGATACTGAAGAGGGTCTAAAAACGATCCGTAAAACGATTCAGAACGCTTCTCAATCTACATAGCAAAATCTCCGATGCCCGTTGAGCAAAATAAAAAATATTAGACATACTTTTACTGTGACACCGGAATGAAATTTCCCACAATGCAGCTTGGAATATTGTAGCGATCCCTCCTAATGGTGAAACTGAAGCAACAACTTTTCCTTTTTCTTCCATCTCTCGTTCGCAAATTGCAACTCGTCAGCACAGCCTTCTGTGTTTTGTCGAACGCAATTGACCCGTACTTCTCCCAGAAGTTGACACTACTTTCTTCGGTCATCACCTCGTAGATAGTTAATTTGCCATTTTTGAGATCATCGATGGACACTTCCACCAGGGAAGCAAACTCTTTGTTCCCTCGGTAAATCTCGCCAGTTCTACGCCAAAGACATGCTGGAATTGCCATGGAGGTGAACACTCTGTCATAGTCAAGTAACATTCTCTCAAAGTTCTCCTCCACCAGAATCAGGTCTATATCCTTCAATGTCTTTGCAACGGCTCGAAAGCCTGGTCTGAACGTAGAGAGAGGTTTTAGGATTCGCTGCCTGGACGAAGCATTCATATACGTGTCCATGTATGTTTGTAATCTCGCATATCCCTTTGCGTAGTTGTAAGGCTTCAAAAGGCCGGCATCCAATTTGGCCTTGATCACCTGTTTCAGTCGTTCTTCGGGTGAAATCTCCGTCGTAGGATCAGCAGCAGTCAGGAAGAACTTATCACGCGCGCTGTCTGAGATGACTGGTTGCTGTTGCTGTGAAGTAGATTTGGCCCGTTCGGTCTTGGGGGCTGGTCTTTCTGGCGTCGCGCTGATCTGTGGAACCGCATCCGTAGATGGGAAAGAAGATATCTGCGCAGAAAGGGAGGGCATATTGATGCCACTGAACATCGATGGAGTTGACTGTTGTGACTGGCCATTGGAAAATCCATTTTTGGGGGCTTGAGCTTGAAGATTGGTGACAGAGTTCAAGGCACTGATTTGAGAAACACCGTCCAAGTTTTGCAAAGCCGGATCGTCGTTATAATTCAAGGTATTGATCATATCAGAATCATCAATCATGGAAAGGAACTCGTTCAAAGAACTGAACTCGCTACCTGCGTGCTCGGAGAAGAAGAAAGGCTGTTGGTTGAGAGATCCAACACTGTTGGTCTTATTGGTAAATGGTTCCTGAAACTCACCATAACCCAGCTGGGCCTGTTGGCCTCCATCTTGACGATAGCCCGTACCCAGGCCATTATTCGTACCATTTCCAAAACTGTACTCCAACTCCGCAAAGCCTCTATCCAGCGGAGTGTTGGATGAGGTATTATGCGAAACCACAGTCGGCGAGCCTGCGTTGCTAGCAGACGTCACTGCAGGGTACGGGCTTCTATTATCGCTGAAAAGTGAATCTTCTGGTTTCAGCTTCGAAAGCTGTTTCTCCTGCTTGAAGCTGGCAGGCTCGTAATGACACAGGTGTCCGATCTTTCTCTTAACACATCTAGAACAAGGACGAGCACTATCGCATATCATATGCGACCTCCTGCAGAAGACACAGGCAATGGCCACTTTGCGTCTTTTCTTTCTTCCGTCCTTGCCAGAGTCCGATCCGGGCGATACCGAGGTTGGTGTTGGCGAACTAACGTTGGAAGCTGGAGGAACACGGTTATCCTGTAAATCTGGGGTACCGAGACCCGATTGCCCACTTTGCCCCGATTGGTCGGTCTTCATCAAATATTCACCCGACATGTGACAAGTTGTCAAAACAAATATACACACAAACTTCTGGCGGCTGATATACTCAGAGTCGTTGGAAATAGACTAATTTACATTGGCTTGTGGGAACCTTAGTAAGGCTTGTTTCCAACTTTTGGCCATAATTTTGGACTCGGGGCTTTGTTGACCCGAGGAGAATGGCAGTGGGCTCGGATGAGTATCTAAGTCGATGGAAACTGAAATATTGGGGAGCCTTATAGGCAGGGTTATTAAAGCGAGGAATATATTTGAGCGGAATTTTCGACTAAAATTGACGGAGACTTTAAGCTTGAAACGTATTTGAACTTATATCCCGAAGACAGGGCTGAATTTGAGCATTTGACACAAATCACACAGTTGTCTACTTTCCACATGAGCGCGATACTTCGCGTTATCGGTCCTCTGGGGCCTTCTAGACACATGTCCAGATTCACGTTGAATCGCTGTATGTGTTTGCCTTTGTTTGTACCAGCCAGACTAATTTCCTCCACCAGCACCAGATTTCAAGATGCTCGGCCCCAAGAGCCTCAGTCTCAGTCTCAGATGCCTAGAATGTCGTCCGAGGAATTCCAAAAACTATATCAGCAACACAAGCTAAAAAAGCAGAAAGAAAGGACCAGAACGGCTGCAAATTACTCGATGTCTCTGGGCTTAATTTTTCTGGCTCTAGCGTTTGGTTCTGTGCCTCTATATAGGGCCATTTGTCAGAGGACCGGGTGGGGAGGTACTCCGATGACGGATGCCTCAAAGATCACGCCAGATAAGTTGATTCCTGTCAACACTAATAAAAAGATTCGGGTTTCTTTCACTGCGGAAACATCTTCAATGTTGCCTTGGAAATTCGTTCCTCAACAGCGGGAGGTGTACTTAGTACCAGGCGAGACTGCTCTTGCCTTCTACAAAGCTAAAAATACCAGTGACAAGGATATTATTGGAATGGCAACTTACTCGGTGACGCCAGATCATGTTGCGCCTTATTTCAACAAGATCCAATGTTTCTGCTTCGAGGAACAGAAGCTGAATGCTGGAGAGGAGGTGGACATGCCATTGTTCTTTTTCATCGACCCAGACTTTGCAAGTGACCCTGCGATGAAGAACATTGACGATATCGTACTGCACTATACGTTTTTCAAGGCGAACTATGGTGCTGATGGTGATACTTTGGTTCCGGTTGTGGCCAAAACGAGTGAGTGAAGCCATTGAAGCGAGTGAGACTGCCTTGGTCTGTACATAAAAAAACTTGAACGAACTGTCTATATTGAGGGAATAAAATGAATGTATTGGAGCTGTCGAACTGTCCACGTTGGATAACAATTGAGAAACCTGTAAAACTGTCTACTCAAACCTATCTATGGTGATCGAGGGACTAACTGGACGATTCGAAAAAGATGGCTCCGTGGGAGTGAACAGAAATGTTGGAGTGCCATTATCCTCTTCCTTTTCTATCTTCTTGTCTTCCTCATTCGTCTCGGGTGTTGGTTCCCTATACTGCTCCATAGGAGAATATTCTGAATTCTTGAGCGAGCCTTCCTCCAAACTAGCACTTCTAAGTCTGGTGATGATGTTTCTCTTCTCATCCTCGGCTTCAAAATATGTCTCCACCCGAAGCGAAGTTTCAGGTTTGGACGTATCAAACCTGGGTTTCATTGCCTCAACGTTGACCCCCTCGGGGTTTGTTGGGTGGTATGATTTGTAATGCGATTTGATAAATAAGAAAACATCTTCACAAGTTTCTGGACTTTCAAAGCTGACTATTATTCTTTGCAAAGAAGGCAACACCGTCCAGGTGGGAGTCTCAGCAAAGTGTTGATTTTGTACATAGGTGAACACGGCAGCTTTCAGCAGCTTGGAGAAAGATTGATCCTGATTCTCTGTGAGATCGGAGTCCGATAGGTTGTAGATAATGATTTGTGTCTTTGGCATTGATGATTGTTACCAAAAGCAAAAAAGGAATCCAGCAATGTGTGATCAGTTAAAGGGGTTGGTTATCAGTTCCAAGAGTCTGACCCCAGAAGGCTGTGTAGCTGATTATCTCATCGATAGGCGATGCAATGCGGCGCAGCACTGTGGGGGCAATCTTTGAAGGTCTTTGCACGTAACTAAATTCTGATTCAAAGCGGAGCCGTTAGTTGTGAATAATATAAACTTCGCAAAATTATTGTTAAAACATCATAAACCATTTTATTTGCCAGCTGTAGCCGAAACCTCGATATAAAGCTTCAGACTTCAAGAAGCCCGTTATCTCGATTGGGGTAAATTGTAGTGTTCCAACTAAATGTTAGTCTTTACTTAGTGACTCCATATACGCCGGCAGTCCACACATTACAGCAGTAATACCCATACCGCGATGCCCAGGAATTTTTCACACACACCTCTCGAGCTATTCAGACTCAAACTTTTCGCACCTACACCTACATCAATCATATACCACCAAGTACATATTTAATTGCAAAATGGTTTTCCAAAAGACTACTAAAACCTCTGCTTACTCCTCCCGTTACCAGACTCCTTTCAGAAGAAGAGCTGAGGGTAAGACCGACTACTACCAGAGAAAGAGACTCGTCGCTCAACACAAGGCCAAGTACAACTCTCCAAAGTACAGATTGGTTGTCAGATTCACCAACAAGGACATCATCTGCCAGATCATCTCCGCTACCATCACCGGAGACTTCGTTTTCGCTGCCGCTTACTCCCATGAGTTGCCACAATACGGAATCGAGCACGGTTTGACCAACTGGGCTGCTGCCTACGCTACCGGTTTGCTCGTTGCCAGAAGAGCTTTGCAGAAGCTCGGCCTCGACGAGACCTACAAGGGTGTTGAGGAGGTTGAGGGTGAGTTCGAGCTCACCGAGGCCGTTGAGGATGCTCCTCGTCCATTCAAGGTCTACTTGGATGTTGGTTTGCAAAGAACCACCACCGGTGCTAGAGTCTTTGGTGCTTTGAAGGGTGCTTCTGACGGTGGATTGTACATTCCTCACTCTGCCTCGAGATTCCCAGGTTGGGATATCGAAGGTGAGGAGTTGGACGCCGAGTTGTTGAGAAAGTACATCTTTGCCGGCCACGTTTCCGAATACATGGAGGAGTTGGCCGATGATGATGAAGAGAAGTTCAGAACTTTGTTCAAGGGCTACTTGGCTGACGACATCGAGGCTGATGCCGTTGAGGACATCTACATTGAGGCTCACGAGAAGATCAGAGCTGACCCAACCTTCAAGCCAACCGAGAAGAAGTACACCAAGGAGCAATACGCTGCTAACTCCAAGAAGTACAGACAAGTTAAGCTTACCAAGGCTGAGCGTGATGCCAGAGTTGCTGAGAAGATTGCTGCTTTCAAGGCTGCCAACTAAGTTCGATTCAGAGATATCATCATTTAGTGTAATATTTGGATCATTCTAAAGGTACGAAAATGTAGAGCGTAGAATGCACTCGTTGCAGTCCTGGGTCCATACTATCATGGAATTTTTGAAGTGTTTGCGTAGGCATAACTGGTCTATTGTTGGTTCTGGTTACAGAATGCACTAACCATATGTGCACTTCATCTGTCAAAAGCTCCATGCCAGGCTTAAGTTTAAATGGCCCCACCAATTTTGCATGTACCCCGTCCAAAATTCAAAAATTGAGAAACCCTGTCAAATATCATAACAATAAATTATTCAAAAACGCCAAAAAAATTCCCCATTATATTGTGTCTTTCCGGGATTTCTAGTCCTTTAGTGTAATGCCTCGAGCCTTAGTAAGGTCCGATGTGGAGGGCCCAAAAGGGCCGGAGATAGCTGCTAGCTGCCACAAGCATCTGACCCACCGGAGTATTACGGAAGTGTTGTCCTCTTGTCACTGGATCATACAACAATAGCACTACTTTTGGAGCATTGTTTGGACCAGAGGCTCTAAAATATTGTTGTGGGCTTATTGCTGATTTACGAAATTGCCACAGAGTCTATATTTACGTCCAAAGTTGCCGTTGTTTGTGCTGCTAGCGAGAGGCAATCGCTGTAGGTGGGATCTTCTGTGTTGCACTGTGCTTATTTGAAATCCCTCGGGGTTTGTCATTTGAATTCTAGCTTTATTGTGTTGAAGCCCAAGCCCCACCAAAAAACCCTATTTGGCGACCAATTCCTCGAACAATCGTATCTCTCCAATGGAAGACTCGAATGGGTCTCCGACAGCCTGCGATGCCAAAGCTCCGAACTCAAAACCAGTGATAACCGAGCAATCGGAATCTTCCGGAGTCTCAAATGGTGATGTTGACTGGCTATTTCGTGGAAAGGAGAGTAAAAAACGTGAGTTCCTACTGATTTTAGAAGCTTTCAAGCATAGTAAACTAACTCCGAATTGACAGTGGCGAGGAAAACTGATAGGGTATTGACGGCAAGGGTACCCTCGCTCTCCAAAGATGTCATCAATGAACAGACTACTAGACGGCGTTCGTCTGAGGAACCTGAAAGGGCCAAACTATCGATAACTACCTCAATTGACGATCTACAGGACGGCTTGCCTCAGAGGCGGCGCTCCACAGGAAATGCTCTAGTGGGTGATAAAACTGTCCCGGATGACCCAAGGAAGGCTTCTGTTGTACAAGCAAAGGCTCCTGTCTCGGTCTTAAAGAATAGTGGCCGAAGTCGGTCGGTTTCCGACCCAGCTGTCCCTGTGGAGAGTTTTAGAAAAATGGCTTTCAAAGAGATGAACTCGCCTTCTACATCCGCGCCTGTGGAGGGTCTGGGGACTTCGCCTGGCTCTGCATCGAAGAAATCGTTTCTTTCATCAATCTCCTCAAAATTCTCGTCGAAAAATGTGCCTGCTGTGCCACAAGTCGGTCTTTCGCCGACACAGTCTTCGCTTGGCGCTAGTCCTGTTGAGAAAAAAGGTTTGTTCGGTATGAGGAATAAAGCACCGAGCGATATCAAGAGGGAAGGTTCTGTGAAAAGGACTTCGTCAGAAGTGAGGCGTGTTTCTGTGGCTGCACCTACGGTTGCACCTGTGAAGGAAGATCCCTTGAAGAAAACGGTGTTGAAACGAGTAACTTTTTCTCTTGACAAGCTTCAAGATGACCCCCAGCAGCAAATCCCATCTAGAAGACCTCGCAAGGGAAATGTGCTGATACCAGAAGATTTGACTGCTGAACCTGCTCGGTTGACCATAGGAATCACAGACTCAAACAACAACGACGCTGCAGCAAAGAAGCCAATGATCGACGAGAAAGAGCTTGCACTTGCCTTGGATACACAGAGACAGGCCTTAATTGAGGCACAGCACCATGCTCAGGAAGCGCATCTGGCTGCTCAGAGAGTTGCCAAGGAAGTGGCTGCTTTCAAGAAAAAATCATATGGCGCCCAGTCCGTTGCTGATGAAGCTGAAGACGAAAGTCTGTACTCGCATTCTCAGAATGTGGAGATTGACAAGCCTTTGCATGAGCATATCGATTACTTTGAAGTTGACGGCGAAGAGCCCGTTCGTCATGGCAGAGAATCTGGGTATGAGGACGGCGAAGATGAAGACGAAAGAGAGATTCCGTTGGATGTTGTATATACCCGTTGTTGCCATCTTCGTGAGATCCTGCCTATTCCTGCTACGTTAAAGCAGCTAAAGGGTAAATCAAGACCGCTGCAAATTTTGAAGCTGCTAAACCCAAAACCCACTCTGATTGATGTATTGTCTTTTGCGGACTTTTTGGCAATTACCCCAATTGCTATAGTCATCTTTGACAATGTCACGATGAACAATGAGATGCTAAAGGTGTTCTTGACTAGTCTAGTGAACTCAAAAGGTCTGGAGAAACTTTCGCTGCGGAACGTTGCCATGGATTCGGAAGGCTGGCTCTACCTGTGCAAGTTTCTCACTCTCAACAAGTCACTGAGTAAGCTGGATATATCGCAACAAAAAGTCAAATCAGACACACCCAGAAGCCATATTAGATCCCAGATGAACTGGGATTTGTTCACAGAATGTGTTGCAAAAAGAGGTGGTTTGGTTGAGCTGGTGATCAATGGTTGCAAGTTGACTGACGAACAGTTCTCCAAACTGATCAGAAGAGGTGTTATGATCAACACGTTGAGACTTGGAGTTGCAGCAACCAACCTTAGCGTTGGAAAGTCTGCTACTTTGGCTTCGTGGGTTACGGATCCCAAATCAAGCTGTGTTGGGTTGGACATCGCTTTCAACGATCTTAGTGAAGGTCAATTGAGACCATGTATTACGCAGTTTGCCACGAATTATCCACCCAAGCTCATGTTCTTTTCGATCAATTCTACAAATGTCAAATTGGATGATTGTGTTGATCTAATCAAGACTTTGTCGAAACTACCAAACATCCGGTTCTTAGATTTGAGCAACAACCCTCATCTTTTTCCAAAGATCATTCCTGTTCTGACCGAGTATCTCCCCAAGTTTGCGGACTTGAGAAGAATTCATCTTGAGTTCAGCAACCTCACGAGTCCTCAGATTGTCGCCATTGCCAGTATTCTGTCGAAATGCAAGCAACTTATTCATGTTTCGCTATTGGGCAATCAGAACATTGGTGTTTCTGCTGCGCTATCATTATACTCGATGGTCAAAGCTTCAAACGTCTATGTTCTGGATGTTGATTTCGACTTGATATCCGACGTGGTCAGTTCTAAGATTGCCTTCTATCTCATGAGAAACATGGAACGCAATTTGAACAACGATCTAACTCATGACAACGACGATGAGGATCTTATATTTGACGGTTCTATTCTGACTCAGACTGCTGAGAAGATACTTGAGGCCAAGTACAATTCGGCTGACAGTAATTCGGACGACGACGTATCGAAGCAGATAATCTCGAAGGCTCTGATCGAAAGAACGACGAGACTGCGTAAGGAGATACACAAAACCATGGACAAGTTTTTCGAACAAAGAAGGCAGGGAACGCTTTCTCTACAAGGCAAAGAGACACTTTTACGTTTCTGTCTCCTTGACAGTTCCCTAGAGAAGGTTGTACAGATTTTTGAAGAGGCTGATGATCATGAAACTGCCAGCCCTGCGCCGGCAACACAACTCAAGCTGCCAATGCTGCCTCTCGATCTTCATATGCATAGAGGCTCCAGTGATATGATGATGACTGGACCTATAGTTTCTCCAAACTTGAAGATTATCGATGAATCCACATATTTTGCACCACAAGCTCACGGTGCAACTGCTGTCAATTCTGAGCAGCCACACCAGGTTGTGGTAGAAAATAGCGTTGATGGTAAGACTAGAGCTGTTGATGAGTACACAGGTAAGCCTGTTCTATTCAGAAAGCTTTCGCAGACTTCAATCCATGCCAAGGCCCAAGAGGAAGAGGAAGGTGAATTTCACAGATGGGGTTTCTTTGTGCAGCAACAAGATCCATTCATGACTCCTCAAGTGTCTGATAAACCGCCTCGCTCAGCGGTACCTAAAACAACTTCTTCGGTCGTTTCTCCGGTTACTGGCTCCTCCACTCCAAAGCTGAACATTTTACCTTCCGGTCCGGAGTTGAGAGAAGCCGTTATCAAGGCGAAAGGTATAGAAAGTGTCTCGGACCTGATCGGCAAGATCGACGTTTCCAAGCTTAGAAACATCTACTCCGTTAGCCGGACCGAAGGCGAGCAAAAACGGGACCCTGTGGGGCAAGACTCTGTGCATTGGGATGCTACATCAAAAGATCAAGTTCAGTCAGAAGAACCACAATCACCTGTCTCAATTGGATCTGACGATGAAGGTGATGCAGGGGCATATAAACACGAAAGGGCTGTTGATGAGGTCTACGAGAAGCTACTTGACGATGTGGTTAGAGTCAGGTCTAATTCGATGAAAAAGTGAGAGAAAAAATTGTGTAATGTTATTGGACAGGCTTATTAAAGCTTTTTGGAAATTTTCTATTTTTCAAGAAAACCCACTTTTGGAGTTCATCCATCCCCCACATTTTTGTAGATTTTTCGATCTGAGAGTAATTTGAAAGGACGCAACTCGATATCTGGCTGAACCCACTCATCTGAACATTGAACACATAACGGACTAGGCACCTGGTGATTTCTGCTATAACAGAAGGCCAACCCAAGGCCAAAGCCTATGGCAGGTTCAAAGAGACCGGGTGGAATGGGAATGGAAACAGGCATAAATTTGACGATAGTTTGGCTGCATAACTCGAAATAGCCCATATAATCAACCGTGAAATAGTTTCTCAAAGAAAAATCAAGTTTCATCCAGGAGTCTCGAAAGTATGTTGAAACACCCTCCATTAAAGCCACAGCAAACACCTCCAGAAGAAAAACCCCAACAACCACACCCAGCAAAACCACCACAGAACTAACCTGTGTTGGCAGGGGCCAGACCTCTGGCACCATAATCTGGGAATGTTTTCTCTTATACATGTAGCAAATGGGTTGATTAGCTACTTCAATTGAATTACCGCTGGGAAGAGGATTTGACGATTTGAGCCGCACGTCGTGTACTCTTTGAAATCTGCAAGGCTGCAAGGGCGCCTGAAAAGGTGCATTTTCTTAGTAAACCATCTTTGAAAAAATATTCGGCTACGTTCACATTTTTTTCTTTGTTCTATTGTTTGTTGTTTCATAAATATGACACTTATACTCCAGCCTAGTTTCTGACATGCGCAAATGTTCTCACTGGGTAGTCCGTAGAATACATACCACTCTCGCTCTCCTCCAGGATTCTCCACTTCAGCTTGTTCAGGTTGGGGGCAACGACAGCCTCTCCATTTGGACCTAGCAATTCGCCCTTGACAACCTTTGGATCGACTTTGCTCAGCGTTGACGACAAAGTTACCAATTCACTTCCTTTGTAAACCTCCAATTCCTGCTGTCCCTTGGTTCCTATGGAGATACGTGGGCTTGCAGCCGAGCCCAGGCTAAGCAGGGCACTCACCTTGGTTTGGTCGAATGACGAGAGTTGTGGGTAATTTCTTCTGTGGTCTCTGTGGGAGTATTGGTTGCCCTTGATATCACCAGCTGGCACGGTCATTGTGTCTTTGTACACCAGTGGCTGGGAGCCCGGAGCTGGAACACGGAAATATTTCACCAACGGGTTACCTGACGAACGATTTGGCACCTGAATTCAACGTGTTAGTAAAATAGCTATGGATCATAGGCTTACCATTGCCTATCTTGTGTTGTCTCACTTACCAAAGTCAAGGTTTTTCTGATCAGCTCCCAGATTCCCTTGGAACCGGTTGTGTATTTTTTGTAGACTGGAACTGGACCTCCTGACATTTTGCAATGAACGTTAAAATATATTTGCTCTCAGCAGTTTGGTGGTTATCAGAGTAGATAGACGTAGTCTGCTTGTAAGACGAATAAAAGCATTGATGATTGGCTCTGGGTGGAAGGGTGAATTTTGAGCCGGGTAACCCCACGAAGGTAACCCCGGAATAGGATCGGGTTATCTGTTGAGGTCTGTCTTCCAATAACTCATCTGACACTCAATCATCAAGCAGAAGATACCAATAATATAAAATAAAAATGAGTACCAGAGCATTGCGAAATTGCAGACGGTTGAGAAGTGATCAGTTTCGCGAGCTTGTGGCAGACGACTGGGACGAATACAGTGGTGTGGAGACGGATTACGGGGACTCGGAAGCAGAGCAAGAGAACGACGGAGATGAAATCCCGATTTTGACGATGGAGGATATCAGAAATGAGTTAATACAGGAGGCACGCCAGAATATTGCACGCGGTGCTGATCAGAGGGCTCTATGGGTAAGAGGTGTCGATGCGTTTATCAACACCTTGTTCCACATAGTGCTGTTGAGAATCTTGAAGAACCTGTTTTCCATGACGTCGTTTTCAAAGGATATTTTGAAAGACACCGAGGAGTTTATCTCGATGATTGTAGACAAGACTCCCGGGTTCAATTTCATGAGCAATTTGAGATTCTCGAGCGGCGCTGGCGGTGCTGTTGATGCTGCCAGCTCTGTTGGCGAGAGCATAGCCACTGGAAACACCACTCTGATAATGAGGTTTGGGTACATTCTGGCTAAGGAGTTCCCCAGCTGGGAATCATATCCAAACTCCATGATAGCAATGACTCTGCTGTCGTTCTACTGCTATACGCTCGTGGCATCTCTGTTTCTGATCACCAGTTTTGTGTTTTCCATGTTGTGCATGACTTACAGTATTGGCAGGAGGTGGCATACCATTCAGACGTTTATAGTTGGTCTTTTTAAGGAGAACGCGGGGACGTTCTAGGGAAGGGTTAAGGCAATGCATAACAGACACGTTGAACTATTCAAGGAATGTTGAGATATATTTGGCAAGATTGCATAGCGTAGTTTGTATTTGTGTGGCTAAAAGTGCATCGAGGTTGAGGAGGATTTTCTGAATTTGCTGTGTATGTTTTCGATGGAACTTATCTTTGGAATGGTTTCGCTCACCGATCTCTTTGTTGGTGTTCCTGTTGGCGTGGTTGGATTCGACTGAACGGGCGACTTTTGCGGTAAAAATCCTACTATCCAGCTGGACCTCGACCTGTATATTTCCAACGAGTTTGTGGAGGCTCTGTTGAAAAGAGCCAGGAGCTTTAGTGCGTAAAACCCGGTTATTTGTTGAGTTTTTTGGGATTCCACAAGGGAGTCCAGGTTCGCGATCCAATGGTCAAGCTGGCCACTTTTCAGTGCATTTCCGATAAATTTCAGCCCAGAACTGACAAGAGTAAACACGTTTGAAGCATACGGGTCCAGCTTCCCCAGAAACGATAGAATAAGCTCATCGTGGGTTATAAGGTGCGCGACCAGCACCCGACACCCCTGGTAATAAGGCGAGAGCAACCACAAATACAATATGAGCTGAGCATAGTATGGAAGAATTGACTTGAACGGCGAGTTCAGCTCCAATGTGCAGAGTATAGAGTAAGACACCCAGTACGATAACCAGTAGGAGGTTAGCGATTGCGACGTGCCGGTTAGTGAAAGCACCGTCAACACCAGCGGAATAAAAAAAGAGACCGTTATCAAGAGCATGAAAATTGTGACAATTATATGTGGCAATCAATATCAATCTCCCAATTTCAACCAAAAATTCGTGCCCCAGGCTCTCGTACAAAGTATTGTACACAGTGTATGTCTATTGTGGCATATAAATTATATACATCTTATTGATCCACCGCACGCACTTTTGATGGCCCGGGCTCGCGCCGCATCGGGGATTTGGCGCCCGGATTCCTGTATCCCGCACGACCGTGCTCCGGGTCAAGAAAGGAGGTTTCCCGTCAACGAATGTTGAAAGCTTCCCGCCCAATACGTTTAACAATCTCGTTTGGGAAAGTGTTTTCACAGAAAAAACCCAGATTGCACATATTTCTTGACCCAATTTTCCATTATGTTTAGACGTTGCTTCTCTTCCACCTCCGCTGCCAGGAACTACGCTTCTACTATCAACAACCTCAAGGTGACCTCCGAGACCAAGGTGATCTACCAAGGTTTCACTGGTAAACAAGCCTCTTTCCACGCTGCTCAGGCAATTGAGTATGGCACCAAGGTTGTTGGTGGTACCAATCCCAGAAAGGCAGGTGAGACCCATCTTGGTCTTCCTGTGTTTGCTACTGTTGCCGAAGCCATAAAGGAGACCGGGGCCTCGGCCACTGGAATTTTCGTTCCTCCTTCCATCGCCGCTGCTGCCATCGAGGAGGCCATTGAGGCCGAAATCTCTCTTGCCGTTGCCATCACCGAGGGAATTCCCCAACACGACATGTTGAGAATTGCCCAGATCCTTAAGACCCAGAGCAAGACCAGATTGGTCGGACCAAACTGCCCCGGTATTATCGCTCCAGGCCAATGCAAAATCGGTATCATGCCTTCGAGCATCCACCAGAGAGGTAGAGTGGGTGTTGTTTCCAGATCCGGTACTTTGACATACGAGGCCGTCAACCAGACTACCCAAGTTGGCTTGGGTCAGTCTTTGGTCATTGGTATGGGTGGTGATCCATTCCCAGGCACCAACTTCATAGATGCCCTGACTCTGTTCTTGAACGATCCTGAGACCGAGGGAATCATCTTGATTGGTGAGATCGGTGGTGAGGCCGAAGACGATGCTGCTGAGTTCTTGAAACAGTATAACTTGACCAGAGAGGTTCCTAAGCCTGTTGTTTCATTCATCGCTGGTGTGACTGCTCCACCAGGAAGAAGAATGGGTCACGCCGGTGCCATTGTTTCCGGTGGTAAGGGTGATGCTGCCTCCAAGATTAAGGCATTGCAAAGTGCCGGTGTTATCGTTGAGGCATCGCCAGCTAGACTTGGAAAGGCCTTGTACAAGGAGTTTGAAACCAAAGGTCTGTTGTAAGGGAAATTTCCATGATACTAAACGACCTGGTGCTGACTCTGGCATGAATGACATAGTCCTCATTTTATTATATTACGTAGGCGTTTTTAGTAGTTGAACAAACACGTCTGGTTCAAGCACCGACTTCCCAACATGTCCCAGTCATCGAGACTGATCCACAGCTCATTAATGATTTTCAGACGCGAATAGACGCATCCACCTTTCCAAATCATCGAGGAAGGATTCACTTCCTTTGAAGAGGACAGAATCTCGATCGGCACTGCTGTGGAGTTGATCAGCATGTTCTGTACGGCTGGGGTGACTTCGTCCTCGTACTGCTTCACTATATCATCCAGCAAGTTCGAAGAAAGTAGCTTCGATCTCCATATGTGAATCCTATCTATCAGAATCAGGTCTAAGCCGTTGAACAGAGACGACCCACCAACCAGCAGTACGCTCTCATACAATCTCTTCATGCGGTTTTTGTCGTTGAACGAGGCACACGTGATGGACTCGATTATAGCCAAGTCCAACGGAGTGTAGTTCAGTTTCTCGTCCGAAGCGTCGTCTGAAACCTGGAAATTTTCATCATCGATGTTCTTGAGAGTCTTGAGAACAGCGTCGTCTTCCATCAGTGTGATGAGTTTACCAAGTTGCTCAAACTGCTGGAGCTTTGAAACGGGATTGTCGTATGTTCCGGAGACATAATCAGAGTGTTTTGGCAGCACTCTTGAAGAGTTCAAAACATCCACTTCTTTCTGCGCAGATGACTTCTTTCCCAATACCCTCCTCTGATCCGATCCGTCCTTGAAGAAGTCGGGGTAAAAAAGGCCCATAGCGGGGATCATCAGTTCCTCGAATAGCTTGTATTCGTATTTCTTGCTTGGCTGGTTCGCCTTCCTGGAAACGAAACCGTACATTTGTACAGCAATATCAGCATCTTGGAATGTTGAGTACTTCTCTTTTAACTCATTTGCAAGATTCCAGTCGCTCAGATCATTTAGGTCGATATCGCCATATGGAAACTGGTTGTTCAACAACATCTTCACCAGAGCTCTAGTGATGTCGTTTCCACCATAGCTCAGTTCCACCTGTGAGTTGGGTAGGATCATTCCTTCATCGACACAGCAGATTTTGGTTGTGGCAGCTCCAATGTCAACAATACAACCACTCGAAATACCAGATCCAAAGGTTGCAGAGATGCCTTCCTGAATGACAGAGATGTTCCCAATCTTCAAGCTGTTCAACAGCAAAAAACACATGGTCTCAACATAGGTCTTGTCAAACAAGTTTGGAATGACGAGAACGCAATTGTAATTGGAGATCTTTTTTGGATCGATCTCCAGAATGTCTGTGATAATGGAACTCAGCATGTTTTCCACATCAGCCAGGATCTCCTGGAACGAACTGTAAAAGCTGCTGAGATCGTGGAACTTTCCGGAATCAAAGGGAGATCTGATCACCCAGTTCGATTCATCCTTCAGTTTCAAGACTTCTTCCCCAACAATGAACTTGGCATCTGGGTTGGTGTAGTCGATTCTGTGGACATCGTTGTGCTCGGGGATGATTTCAGGTTGCTGCCTTTTGTTGAAGTTGTAGCAGGTATCCTGGGAATTCGGCAAGATCCTACGCTTGTAGTACTTCATCCTCTCCTTGAAGTTGCTCGTGATGATCTTGCCGGTTTTGGTGAAATCTGGGTCATCGACTGTTATGTCACCATTGACGACCTCCCTTTTTGGATCCCTCTCAAACGTTTGAGAAGTCTCCGACTTCTTCTGGTATGCTATCAAATTGGGAACTAGATGTGGATCCACATCAGACGCTAGTCCGACTCTGATGGTACTGCTTCCAGGGTGAAGTACTATGGTTTGCGACTTCTCATCATCATCGCCTTCTTGTTCGTCTTCAGCCTCTACATCTGGAGAGGTGAGCTTCTCTTTGATCGAACTCAAATTCTTGAGTTTGCGAGTCATCTTGAATTGGTCATCTTTCTTCAAGTAGTCTGTGTAGTAATTTTTCTGGTTGATCAGCGGAATCGTAGGAATGGACGAAAATACCAGATCGTTCTCCACGTCGGTGCGCTTGATTCCTAGTTCGTTCAGCTTGTTCTGAAGACTGGCCATTGCCCTCGCTCTTCCCTCTCTACGCTTCTGGAGGATATCGGAGGGGATCTTGGTAGTTTTGGCCTTGCGTTTGGCAGCTGGGAGGGTTTCAGACTCGGGATTGGCTCGCTTTTCACTGACGTTGATATCCTCGACATCTTCTTCAGGCAATGGCGTTTCTGAAGGTGGGTCATCGGTATCTTGAAGTGCTTCCACCAGAGGTGTGGACAATAGCGATGACGGACTTGACATGGTCGAGGGAACAGCTGGCAAACTTCAATTGGGGCTCTTCCAAAGCGGTTCAGCTTGTTACTTGTCTTGTCTTGTGCTACGCGAATGTGGACTGGGACTTGTCAGATGATTTTGAGTTGGCGCACGACCGAAGCACGATTATTCAGACTTACAAAACTTGATCGAGAAACTGCTCCATGGGGAACGACACATTGCTATAGTATTTAAATCACAGAGCTTTATGATTCCACAACTGATATTTCAGCTGCGACAACTCGTTGTGCATTTTGACGAAACGCTCAGCTGAGGCTGAGTCTAACTTGGGTGCCTTGGACAGCTTGGAGTAGAGTGCTTTGTAGACTCTGTACTCGGATTCAAACTTCTCTATCAGTTTATCCGGCTTTAATTTTTTCGTAGGTATCGTTTCCTCCTCGGACATCTCGTCGAACGAAGATTGGCTTGATTCAGACCGCGAAACTAGTGACATGTTGGATGAGGAGGAAGCTGAGATATCCGATATCTTCCGTTTCTTTCCTGGAATGATATCGTCATTATCAGACGAGTCCGACACAACGGGCTCGTAAGATACGGGCTTTGTGCAGAAAACGCGCAGTCTGAACGGATGGCTTTCCCCATACCCGGCCTTATCGAATAAAGATTGCAGATGTGGCGACGGAACATCCACGAACTTGGCATAGTCCAGGTTAAGTTCCAGTGTGTCTTTGGCCTTGGTATACACGTTGCTATTGACACCGACTGGTAAATCAGACTTGGCGATGTTCTCCGAGTTCAAAAGTTGGATCGTCTCGAGATCCTTCAGGTTGTCCAACTTGTGACTCAGGTTTTCACTCCGCTGATCCGCCACAGTCATATTTGGACTCGTTGGGGATCCCAACCTTCCAATCTTGGTTATTTCCTTGAGCTTTGCCAGTTTCTTGTTTTCGCTGTGCAGTTTCTGTATGCTTTTATCCAATTTGTTATCGGCATTGATGGTGAGCTTCGTGTTCAGTCTGCCCAAGGGGACAGATATCTGATCTGTCTTTAAGGATGTGGAATAAATATCGGTGCTATTTGACTCTTTCAACTGCGAGAGCCGTATGCTAGTATCTCCTATTTTAAGAGACTTTTTCATTGGTTAGTCAGGATTTCTTGTTTCAAGTGCCACTTTGAGGATTTCACTTACTATCTCTCCGTTTTTAACACAAAGCCTCGGTTTGTCTTTTGCACTTCGCAGTTTGGCCACCACATCATCGTTCAACTTGAGCGAGAAGTTGTAGTTTGTCGAATCCGGCAGAGACTGCAAAAGGCTGGATGTTGTAGGAGGCATGAGGGGTAAGGCGGTTATGGAGAGGAAAATAGGCCAGCGAATCGAAATTTTTGAGAATAAAATGTAATTTGTCCTTCTGGAAATGATGACAGTCTTAAAAACACCCCGATCCGCGAATTTTTTTCGACTTGAGGTAAGTTGATCGGGCTTCAATAACAGATTGGTTATCAGGGGGAATTGCGAGATATGATCCTGTGCGTGGGTCAGATGGTAGTGTGCACATGAAATTATCATTCCCATCCCTGGGACCCGTGGAATGCCTGAAAGGGCAGTTGGTGACAGTTGGTGGGCTCGGTGAATAATGTAAAGTTTCATGGTTATAAAACCGATATACTCGACATTTTACTTTATTTGCTCATTAATATCGATTCGTCATAAATCATTCCAGCTTAGTGTCTTGGCCTCGTGCACTTTCAAAACTGACACTCTCAATCACCTTCTTTACCTCTATCTTCTTCCTCTCCACACTCCTTGCCTCCTCTATTTTCCTCAGGTATCCTCCAAAAACAACTACCTCGGCAATCAGAACCAAGATCGAGAAGAACAAGCAAAGCAAAATTCTGTAGGCATCGTTAATATTCATGGAAGTGCCCGTCCAGTACCACACTGCGTAGCCTACCGACACCACGCTGATGAGGATATTGATAATGGTGGTCACTTGGTGTTTCAGCTCCTTCGTAACAGCTGAGGGACTTGAACCCGGGTTCAGTGAAAACGAAAGTGTTGAATTTTTCACTAGCTCTTGGTACTCCAACTCCTGTTGTCTTTGGCGTAGTCTTTCCATCTGTCGTAAAAACTCCGGCGATTTCTTGGCTTTGGGTGCAATTGGTTTCTCGCAGATCTTAGTTGTTTTCAGCAAAGCTGATAGGCTCAATTTTTCTGTGGAATCACTCTCATTGCAGATTTTGCAACTGGTATAGAGTCTGTATATCGTTATTAGATCATTGTGAGTGATCGAGCGGGCATCGTACAGGCGTTGTTTCTTTTCCACTGGCAAATCGATTTGGTCCACCAGATTCTGTATTCCTTGTGAGAATTCATAAAGCGTCATTTTTGTGGGACAAAGATAGCATCAAAACCAAAAGGCGTACAATCAATCGAACAGCCCGATTAGAACTTAGAAGTGGCTCGGTACCCTCGGAAACAATTACGAGGAACGCTACCCGAGGTATATCCTTTTGATGGTCACACTAAATGGACAGAAAAACCTCGATTCCGTAAAACGGCTGAAGGAAATTCAATTGGACCAAGGCTGAACTGCAAGTTCTGAAAAAATTATATCAGGCTTCTTGTATGCTGGACCAATACAAATTGTATTTTATGTGAATGCACGTGTATCCCACCATGGCCCAAGCTCTATTCATACGATCTTCATGGTATCTAGATATCCTGGTTACCTGGTTCAATGCATTTATCAGTCATTTTGCCGGATAAGATGCGGCTGGGACAAATCTTCTCGGTCACAGTTTCGCATTTGAGCCTGAAGGCAATTCAAAACGAAATTCCTGATTTTTTATCTATTTGCCAAGCCTTTGGATTTATATTGGAAGCCATGGCACTATGCATATGAAAGTGACAATTGCACTTTTCTTGGTTACATTACGCCAAAACCTCGATAAGCAAGGGTTCAGTGGCTTAGAACTGATAGGCCTGACACTCCGTTATCTGACTCAACCACTGCAGGTATGGGGTAGAGTTGCCGGAAGAAGCATCTTGGTACTTATCAATTCAGCGAAGTGTGTTTATTATAGTTATTCAACGGGCCGACCATAACTAAAGCAGTATTGTGATAACCCGTAAAACGCTTAGTGCCCTGCATGGCATTCAAAGGGGCTCGCTATCTTATCCGTGATCTCTGATTTCAGTGGGATTAGCCGGCTATCAGTATGATTAGCCACAGTGAACAATCTCCAGTTGTTCGATCATGCACATATAAATACGATTTTGTATCCTGTATTAACTACGATGATCGGTAACGGGTTTTTTATATCATTGTTTGCAGGTTGAAGTATTAGACTTACAAAATGATATACGACACCGAGAAAATACCGGGGTACGTTCGAAACATCCAATTTCAGCTCTCAGGATACTAACATTATTAGCACTGTTCACCTCGTTGACAACAATGGTGATATGCATGCCGAACACTCGGAAGGAGCTAAAGATGTGGTGTTAGTCCCAACTCCAACTGACGATCCAGATGATCCACTAAACTGGTCTTTCAGAAGGAAGATGCTGTGTATGTTTTGTCTGATTCTCTACAACTTGGCCATTGGTATTCCAGCTTCCGCTATCTACTCCGTTCTGACTCCAATCATCGAAAACACCAATCTGACTCTCTCCAACCTCAACAATGGTACGGGTGTCATGTTTCTGTTCTTTGGATGGGGTTGTCTTCTCTGGCAGCCCATGGCTCAGCAGTACGGAAAAAGGCCTGTCTACATATTTTCCGTGTTTGTGTATATCTTTTTGATGGTATGGGCACCTTATACCACTTCTTCAGGAGAATGGATTGCTTCCAAATTATTACAAGGATTCTTTGGTGCTCCAGCGGAATCACTGGGTGAGATCACCATTGCTGATATTTGGTTTGAACATGAACGTGGAAGATGGATGTCTGTTTATGCTCTTTCTCTCTTCGTTTCCAATTCCATTGCTCCATTAGTTGCCGGTTTCATCTCCGATGGCCAAAGCTGGAAATGGGTGTGTTTTTGGTGTTCTATTTTTGACGCTGCTGCTGTGATTTTTCTTTTCTTCTTCTTCGAAGAGACCAACTATATCCGTCAGCACATATCACCAGATGATGAGATTGAAGAGGCGCCAATGGAGAAACAAGCTGGCATTGTTACTGTGGAACAATCAGATTCAAACCCTGAGCCAGTTAAACGTTTCATTGACATGACTAAGCCAAAGAAGACCTACATGCAGAAGTTGAAGTTCTTTGACAAGCCCCGCCCGTTTGTAATTCACAAGCTTATGTGGCGTTCGCTTACTATGTTTAGATTTCCCGGTGTATGCTGGGCCGGATTCTACTACGGCTTGTCAGTGGTTTGGAACAACATCCTTAATGGTACCTCGTCTACAGTCTTATCTGCTGCACCATACAATTTCTCTGCCTCCATGGTCGGTCTGACTTACATTGCTCCTATCGTGGGCAATGTAATTTTCACTTACTGCAGTGGTAACCTTGGTGATAGACTCAGACTCTATATTGCTAGAAGGAGAAACGGAATTTCTGAGCCAGAGGATCGGTTGTGGACAGCTATCATCTATTTGATGGTGTGTCCTGGTGGATTTATTTTGTGGGGTGTTGGTGCCTGGGCAGGCATTCCATGGATTGGAATAGTGATTGGAATGGGTATTGTTAGTGGCTCTGGTATTATGGGTTGTCACTGTGGTGTCAACTATGTATTGGAGTCTTACGGTGAACTTGGTTCCTGTGCTCTGGTTCCTGTCATTATTATCAGAAACACCATGAGTTTTGGAGTTAGTTGGGGAATCACACCATGGTTTGAAAATCAAGGTTTGAAGAAGATGTATATTGCAGCTTGCTTCATTTCGCTCGCTGGAATTGCGACCTTTATTCCAATGCTTTACTATGGAAAGAAAACTAGAGTTGCTACCAAGCATGCCTACTGGAAGTATGTTCAAGAAGCTTCGGATCTTGGTTTGCCTCACTAAGCAACACTGCTTTAAATTTAAGGTGCTATTATATTTTTTTACTTTTAAAACCATGCTGCACCATAAAAATTCAAAATTACAATCTGATACTTTATGATGTGATTTGATTGATCCACTAGTGACTTTTTCTATTGGAAGTTTCATTTTGCCTACCAGATTCTAGATTTCTTTTGGTTATTCATCTAGTCATTTTTGAAGGACTATGATAGCGTACAAAAATAAAAGGTTTGCAACAATCGGCGAACTGGATTGAGTTAAAGGTGGCTTGGTAGTCTCAAGAGTCACTACGAGTTAAAAAGGCCTCGAGCAGACTAAATTAGTAGTGATATTGGGTTTGGAATCTTCGATTCCGCACCAGTGACTGGGGAAATTTTTTCTGTCGATATATTTGCCCTAATCAGTATCCGTATATGCTCGAAGGAAAACGGTTACCCGGATGACTTTTGTTATCGCTTGATGTCATTGCCGTTTATGGCAAATCATGTCGGCAATCTGCATTCCCCATGCGCCTACTGGCATTATCGCCAACTGCTGATAGCGCTTCCGGACTAACGCGTATACATGGGTAATACAAATAGCGCCATGCCGCAAGATAGCCGCCAGGGGGAATGTTATTATTATGTCGTTCACCAATAGTGTGGCTTGGATCGGATCTGCAACCTTGCTGGCACTATTTATTTGAATATGTATAGAATGAGTGGAACTTTATAAAAGATCTTCGTTCTGTGTATGCCTTCAAAATCTTTACCTAGTCTGTAGAGTCAAAATTCAATGATTATCAACCGTGAAGCCATACCAGGGTAGGTGCGAAACTTTCGATTCAAGACCTCTTGGATACTAACTTTTTTAGTACCGTTCACCTCGTTGACCAGACGGGAGACGTACATGCCCAGCACTCGGAGAAGACCAAAGATGTGGTGCTGGTTCCAACTCCAACTGATGATCCAGATGATCCACTAAACTGGTCTTTCAACAGAAAACTGGTGTGTATGTTCTGCCTGGTTTTGTATAATATGGCAGTCGGTGTTCCCTCTGCTGCGATATACTCTGTTCTGACACCGATCATCGAGCACACCAATCTTACTCTGTCAAACCTAAATGATGGTACTGGTGTCATGTTTCTGTTCTTTGGTTGGGGCTGTATGGTTTGGCAGCCTATGGCGCAGCAGTACGGCAAGAGACCTGTCTATATTTTTTCCGTATTTGTGACCATTTTCATGATGGTATGGGCACCTTATACCACTTCATCAGGGGAATGGATTGCTTCCAAATTATTACAAGGATTTTTCGGTGCTCCAATCGAATCCCTGGGCGAGATTACCATTGCTGATATTTGGTTTGAACATGAACGTGGAAGATGGATGTCTGTTTATGCAGTGTCACTTTTCGTGTCCAACTTTATTGCTCCATTAGTTGCTGGATTTATTTCAGATGGCCAAGGTTGGAAATGGGTATGTTTTTGGTGCGCAATTTTTGATGCTGTTGCCTTGATTGTGCTCTTCTTCCTATGGGAGGAAACTAACTACTCTCGTCCTCATATTGCACCAGATGATGAGATTGAAGAAGCCCCAGTGGAGAAACAAGCTGGTATTGTTACTGTGGAACAAACAGATTCAAACCCTGAACCATCAAAGTACCACGTTGACATGACCAAACCAATGAAGACGTACATGCAAAAGTTAAAGTTTTTCGACAAACCCCGTCCATTTGTGGTTCACAAGCTGATGTGGCGATCACTCACTATGTTTAGATTCCCCGTGGTGTGCTGGTCTGGATTCTACTATGGCCTAGCCGTGGTCTGGTTCAACATTCTTAATGCCACTTCGTCCTCCATCTTCTCTGCTTCGCCATACAATTTCTCACCTTCCATGGTAGGTGTGACTTACACCTCCCCCATTTTGGTCACTTTTATTCTGACCTACTTCAGTGGAAATGTAGGCGATAGACTAAGACTCTTTATTGCCAGGAAGAAAAATGGCGTTTCTGAACCAGAGGACCGACTGTGGATGGCCACTATCTACTTGATTTTATGTCCTGGTTGCTTCATTCTGTGGGGTGTTGGAGCTTGGGCTGGTATCCATTGGATGGGCCTTGTCATCGGGATGGGGGTTATTGGAGGTTCCGGTATCATGGGCTGTCACTGTGCTGTCAACTATGTGTTGGAGTCATACCGTGAGCTTGGTTCATGTGCAATGGTTTCTGTGATTTTGGTGAGAAACACTATGAGTTTCGCCGTTAATTGGGGAATCACGCCATGGGTTGAGAATACAGGTCTGAAGAATACGTTCATAGCCGCATGCTTCATTTCACTTGCTGGAATCTCGACCTTTCTTCCAATGATTTACTTTGGAAAGAGAACTAGAGTCTCCACGAAGGATGCCTACTGGAATTATGTCCAAGAGGCTACGGATCTTGGCTTGCCTCACTAAATGTTATCGCCGCGACGTACTATTTTTTATTAATCAACTATCCGGCTACACCAGCTCCGTAGAGCTTATTTCCAGCTAAGTAATATCAAAACTCTTCTTATCAATTATAGAGCTATAATCTGAGGATGGTTAACTATTCCCTTTTCCCCAAGCCTGTAAAGGTAGGTCCATCTATCGCCAGATTGGTACCAGGCGAAAGAGCCACACCATGGGAATGGTGGATTATTATCATGCACAGCCCCAAAGGTATTTTGACGATCCCCATAGACCTTGATTTGCAGTGTTTTCGCTGAGCTGAATGTTTCAGGAAGTTCAATCTCAAATGGATCGAAGGCAATATTGCCGACACGATGACCGTCCAGCAGTACTTCAACAACAGGTCCTTTGAACTCAGCCACTCTTAAGAGGTGCTTTGACCCATCAGGAATTTTCAAGTCAGATACAGAAAAGTTGTATGTCACATTTCCTCCATAAAATGGCAATCCTTGATGAACATAGTCGCCAAGGGCAATCGTCTTTGGAATTTCAATGATCTTCGCTTTTGTACCCTTCAACTCCACACCAAAATCACCCAGTATATAGAGCCATTCCAGACTGGTAACCTCTCTGAGAATAACCGAATATTCCAGGACATGGCGGCCGGAGCTGAAAGAAGGCAGTTTCACTTTTGAAATGTCCTGATCGACAAACCAACCATCTACCTCAATCGCCACATCTTTCCCGTCAAACGTCACCTGCAACTCAGGGTCAATGCTAATATTATCCAAATTGGTGTGCTCCGTTGCTAAATATGCATTTTCAACAGGTATATCCGAATCAAATTCAAATCTCAAGTGAACCCGCTCCGAGACCAATTTAGCCTTATCCTTATAGGTCCATGGCTGAGGCAGGGCCAAGCCCTGTGGTAAAAGCCCAATTTGAGCTCTAAAAATATTGTCAACCCTACGAATTTCTTCAAATTCCTCCGACCACGATTGGCTATCCCGTTTGTATTGGGCTCTATCCAAGAGTAACACATTGGGATCATCGAGAGTGAAAGAAACAGGTTCTGTTAGTACCGGCTCACTGACCTGTTTCCTCGGAGAAATTTCAGTGGCTTCAGCTAGAGACTGAGTTGTGGGTGTCAGTCTCAACAGTAATGATCCTAAAACCGGGAAAGTGTGGTAAAATTTGGTCGTCCTGGACTTTGTATCAATCGAGTATGCCAAATCAATAAGACCACCATTAAGCGTATCAAGACCAATGATATCCCATGTTCCCTTCAAAGTAATGATCGTGTTTGGCCTGGATTGTATTTTGCAAGTATTGCACAAGAACAGGAACCGGGAACCATCCTCCTCCTCCCTTAAGTTATACAGAATTGTGTCTTTGTACCTAGACGCCCCCGTCGGATCAAAAGGGTCTTTGGGGTTGACGTAATCCAGTTTAACTTCTCTGAAAGGAGTCAAAACTTCCCGCAATGCTTTTCGGGAGAATGGAATAGTGGTAGATTTGGCAACGAGTTCACTAATGAGAGAGGGCTCGGAAGTCACTTCAATCAAAGAAGGCACTTCGCCCATCATCACCACCTTGCCCCCATTCGAAGCAAATTTTAAAAGTCTGTCGTATGTGGTCCGTCTCAAGTGTTTTGCAGAAGGCACAATGATAACGTCATAGTTCATAGCACCCACGTTAAGTGATGGAGAATCAATCTTATCTATATCACAGAGTTCTGGTAAAAGAGACTCCGAGATATAGTCAAAATCGAGTAGACCATACAGCAACCAATGAATAAGGTCATCGAAGTTCTTCATTCGCTCCGTTCGTTCTTCGACTGAGGTTTGCCATGGCCCGAATGCTAGCCAGTAGTTTTCAATTGGATGAATAACTCCAATTCTTACCACTGCTTTTCCTCGGGTAAGAGCAGTGTTCAGTCTGGCATAGTGCGTTTCAACCAGAGAATACTCCTTGTACCACGGAGACTGGTAACCAATACAAGCTGGATAGTCTCTCTTTGCTTCACCTCTCATTGACACCCAAGTCAAGTGATGAGCCCTAAATGTAACTCCCAGAGCAGCGAGCCAGTCACCTTGCGATTTGTGGCCTTGGAAAGTGTAATCCCAGTCAGTGACACCATAGGCTTCACACAATACACCCTCTCTGCCATATTGATGACTGACTGATTGCGCCTGTTTTACAGTGTGATGTTCGCGCTTATCCTGCAACATATCAACACCTGGTAATGGAAACGCTCTATATGATCTCATTGCCTCACCAAGGGCTTCTGTTTGGGATATGAGGTCTGCTTCGTGCATCATGTGGCCAACCAACGATATGCCATGCTTTGTGCACCATTCTGAGATGTTATCCACAAACGAACGGTTGAACCTCTCACATACGTGATCATGGTAGTGGTACCTTGGTTTCGAAGCTTGACCTTTAAGATCCCAGAACAGCTCTGGCGTCGTTTCCAGTAAAGAGTATCCGTACTGCTTTCTGAAAGTGTCCTCAAGATCAGTGGTCCAAGGCAAAAATGCTTCCGCCTTAGAATCGGCCAATTCAAAACTCGACTTATGAGAGAACTGCGGCTCATCAGTAAAAATCGACTTGATTGCCTCTCCAAATTCTTCACCCAACTTGGCATAGTATTTTTCGTGCGTACTTTTGATAAAAGCATCTATGGCATCTTTGTTCAAAGTATCCACATAAGGAGAACTACTGAACAGTGTCGCTGGAGCATCGTATTCGAGATAGGCATACCACACCGTGAAGGAATCGTCTTTGAAGGATTCAATTTTGCTCTCATCAATCTTGGAATACTTCTCCAGAAATCCATCCTCATCGAGTCTAACCTTGTAAACACCAAGAAGCCTGCCAGTGCCCACTCGAGTAGGTCCAACCGCAACTGGAGGCACAGGTGGAGTATTCTCATCGCCATACTTATATCTTGTCATCAATAAGTGTTTTGAGCGAAACTCCGGATTTTCTTCCACCACTTGGCCACTGCAGCTTCCAGATGGCCATCTGTCCTCATCGTATAGATAAGTCAACATGTCATTCTTCTTTCCCTCTACAACGCAATCTTCAACAAGATTGAGGAACTCTTCGCCAAGATACTCAGTATCAAGACCTGACCTAGCATGAATATGATATCCACCGAATCCCATTTCTTTCATTGCACCAATCTGGTGAAAGAGCTGGTCTTTACTAAGCTTGTTATTCCATGACCATAATGGAGCACCTCGAAATTCTTTTGGGGGAGCCTTGAACAGTTCGAGATCGAACTTTGTGTTTGCAGCAGACTGAGGATAAAATTTGGGGGCTGTCATCGGGACTTTTCTGCTTTGGAGTGCTTTCGCTTAGTTTTCGGGGTATAGGATAGCTAAGGTATAAGTAAATGGAATTGCAATCCTTTGACCCAAACCACTGCTATTCCTCATCAACAGAACGGATGAAAGTTGCGCCGAAGTGAAGCCACCAGTCTTCTTATGAGATTTATTCAAAGGCGGGGCATTCTAGAAGGGCAAAGACGCTTGAACTCCCTAATGCTCCCACATTAGAACTAGAAGTAAAAAAGGCGCCGTTTTCGATGGCTCCCGGGAAGGTTCGGAGTCAAATTCTCTTCCGAATAGCCGGTTGAAATATGATCCGAAAAATAATTGCAATACAGCATACCTTCAACTGTTCCGGGAAAATGAATATTCATACCCTGCATGCCCAAATGCAGGCAAGGCGGAGATATGTTGCACCGTGTGCCCCGCATAATTTGAAGTATTTTCGGCAAATATCTGACCCGGACCCGGACACATGTCACAACTCTGTTAGTTTCATTTTCATAATTGTTTAAAAATGAATCCGTCTCTTGATTCTGTGATGTATGTAGTTCAATGTTCCCGGATTCCTCACTGAATTTCGCAGGATTCATTGGTCGTGCACTGCACATTATATGTTATTGTATTTTCAATGTATGCATTACCCCACATTCTTCGGGGTGTCAGCCGTGGATTGGAAATGAGACCCCAGTTTTGGAGGGGGCAAACTCGATTTCCGGCACAGAACCCTCTCTATGGGGTCGCTCATATGGAGGCATACCTAAGGAAGTTTTGACCTCTGGGCGTAAGCGCATATAGCGCCGAGGCCAATGCCAATAAAGAAGAGGTGGTTAAGTATCGTGCTCTGTTTGCACCTCAAGTTTCAGGTAGGTAAAATTTCAGCCCAGTATTCTAATCTGAATTAGTAGTATGATAGAACACCGTCAATTCAAGATCTCCAAAACAATTCCCAAATATCCGCGTTAACGCGACATTGGCCCCCCGTAGCCTGCAATGACCGATACCATTAAATGCCCGTTGCGATTTAATTCCACCGGACCAATAAAAACGCCCAATTGCCCAACGACAAAACAAATTTATGGGGTATTACTTGTTGGAGGGGTAAACCTAGTGAGGAGTACATAATGGTTCCCGGCGAATAAAGAAGGCCCGAATCTGAGAGGTTGAATCAAAACGAGCAGATCCGTTAATTATACCGATAGTCCTGACCTCATTTGGGCCACCTAATTGAACTTACACATATTCCCCGCAGATAGATCGATGTCGTATTACTACAATGTAAAGTTTGAGTCAATAAATAGCCGCTGGATTCTGGATATCAACTTAGATGAAGAAAATTCTTAGTATTGTTCCTTTCTCTCAGTATCAGACTAAAATGGCTGAGGATTTAGAAGGTCAAACCGATGTGGCTCCAGCTGCTTCTGCAGCAAGCGACTTCAACACGCTAGAGGCCGCTGCTCATGCTCAACAGAAGATTGAGCATGAGCTCACTAAATGGCAGGCAATGAAGACTTATCCAAAAGCTACCCTTTGGATCCTGTTCAACGTTTGGATGATGGTGCTGTTGGGTTACGAAAATCAAGCTGGTGGTATTGTCATCTCGATTCCACAGTTTAGAAAAGATTTTGGTCATTTTTATGAAGGGTCATATGTTCTTGACACAAATTGGCAATCCATCATTTATGGTGTACCAATGGCAGTCATGGGTGTTACTTCTTTTGGGGTATCTTATTTTTCAGACAGATTCGGAAGAAGAATCATCATGGTTTTGATGTTGATTCTCACCGTTCCCAGTATTGCCATGGAGTATGTCGCTACTGATATTCATGTGTTTGTGGCAGGAAAGTGTCTTAATGCGCTCTCTTTGGGATGCTTCAACACTTTGTGTCTCGGTTATGTTTCGGAGGTTGCACCCATGGCTTTGAGAGGTTGGTCTGCTTCTGCTTGTTCGTTGTCGATGTGCATTGGGCCCTTTGTGTGCTATCTTATCAACAACACAACCGCATCATACGATACAAGAATGGCATACAGAGCGGTTTTTATCCCACAATGGATCTTTTCTATCTCGTGTCTTTTTTTTGCTCCATTCCTTCCCGAATCACCATACTACTATTTTAACAAAGGCCAGGACGAGAAAGCCTTGGCTAGTTTGAAGAAACTATACAATCCAACTCAGGCGCAACAGCAATATGCCCTCATGAAAGTGACTCATGATGAGCTCAAACAGATCACTGAGGGAACTTCCTATCTCGACTGCTTCAAGAAGAAGGATATCAAGAGAACCTATTTGGTGCTTTTTGGTTTGTGGATGTCCCCAATGTGCGGTGTTTACTTTGTGGCGTCTTATGCAACTTACTACTACCAACTCGCTGGAATGTCGACCAAAGCCTCTTACCAGTTGAGTTGTGGAGGACAGGCAATGTCAGTGGTTGGCGTCATTTCATCGTGGTTTATTCTGGACAGATTCGGTCGTAGACCGTTGATGTTCTTTGGACTAGGTACGCTCACAGTCATCAATTTTGTTATTGCAGGAGCAGGATCAGATACAACAAACCCAACTGGAATGCAGGTGGCTACAGCTTTCATGTCCATGTACAACTTCTTCTACAACATGGGTATTGGTCCACTTCCATTCATTCTGGCTGCAGAGATTTCTTCTGTGAGTCTGAGAGCAAAAACAATGGCAATGGGCATGATTGTGAGTTACGCTTTCTCGTGCATGTGGTCTCTCGTTTTGCCCTACATGTTCAACCCAGATGAGGGTAACATGGGCTCCAAGATCAACTTCATCTTCGCCGGCCTGTGCTTTCTCGCGATCTTTGTGTTCTACTTCATTCAACCAGAAACTGCTGGCAGATCTTTCGAGGAAATTGACGAGATGTACGATAAGAACATCCCTCCACGTCAATGGAAGAGCTACAAGACCGAGAAGCAACTCCAGAGCGAGAAGAGTTTCTTTGACCTCAAGCCTGAAGCTTCCCATGATGAATTCGTGGAAGATGAGTAATATCAGCTGAAGTGGTCACTTTTTCTAGTCACTTTTTCAGGAATATTTTCGGAAAGTAGCCGAGAGACTTTTTTAGTATTCAGTTTTGAGATTCCTGTTAAGCGAGTTTTATTTTTTTTCAACTATCCGACACTACCATAGATTTATGAAGTTTCTGTAACTTTTCACTTAAGTGCTTTCAATTTGTCACACTGTTGTGAATAGCCCTGAAAGGCTCACAATTTATCAAAAAATTCCCCAAAAATGTTATATATATATATGTGATTAAACGTCTCCTGGTATTTTCCCAAGTCTCCTTTATTTACAAAAACAAAGAGTACTCTAGAATATATTAAAACTTTTACAAATTGTAGGTTTATACAACACTATCTTCCGGCTCCTCAGCTTTTTGACTCGCCTCGCCGTGGCCCGGGATAACGAGATTCAAAAAGCACACAATCAGTGCGCCAAAGATGAACGGTGTCTCAACAATCAACTCAATACCCTCGAGAAAACTGGCAAGGGCTTGGTTGGAGCCAGTGTAAGCGATAACGGAATCGAACCAGGAGGGAATTACCGTACCCGCAAATCCCCATCCCAGTCCAGACGAAAGAATAAATCTGTTTCTGCGCGTCCATGGAACTGCGGCTAGTACTTTTATACCTGCCACTCCTATGGTACCAAACAAAAAGACCTGCATACCACCAAACACAGGTTTGGGAAGAGCTGCGAAAGTAGCCGCTATCTTGGAGAATATTCCCATCAGCACCAAAAGAACAGCAGCTGTCCACCCGGCTCTTCTTGAGGCACAGCCCGTTAATAAGATGACACCGTTGTTGGCAGCTTGAGAAACCATAGGAAGTCCTCCCCCGACTGATGCAAGTACACTTCCAAGTGCATCACACATAATTCCACCTTGAATTCTTGATTGGAACTCTTCACCTTCAATCGGCTGGTGACTTGCCTCTGCAGTCGACACAATATCAGGAATACAACTGATTCCCTCAACGACAAACATGATTAAGAGCGACAAAATAAGGGACCCATCAACCGAGTAAGTGTAGTTTTTGGTCCATAAAAAATCACCTGCAGGAGCAGAGTTGATACCACTGCCGTCCCAGTAATTGCATGCTGCAGAGATAATACAGCCTACAAGCAGACCCAGCACCACAGACGCACTTTTCATTATCGGGGAACCGAACTGGCTGATGATAACGATAGCCACAAAAGTACTGAAACCGAGCCCAATATAAGCGCGAGCTCCCCACAGCTCAGGGTGGGATCCAACATCACAGTTGGTACCATAACTGTAGCAGCTGCTTCCACCACCCCAATTCTTCATACCGCTACCAGTGAGATATACTGCTAGCAACAGAAGCAGAGTTCCCGTGACCATGTTTGGAAACACCCTTTTAAGAATGCGAGGAGGAACGAACGCAATGAGAACTTGAATCCATACAGTACAGAGCATCGATCCCAAGAATGCACCAAGTGCTTCTGGACATGGGAGATACGTACCGTCTTCAGCAATTTTGCAAGAGCCATTAGCATACTGAGAGTCCGAGTAAGAGTAAGCAATTCCGATTATATCGAAAGTTGGCCCCACCACCGACAGCAAACCAGTCCCAACAAAGTAAGGTGTCTTGTAGATACTGAAACGCGTAATCTGCGCGAATGTGGCTATTCCAGCAGTAATCAACGTACACGAAACGAGGTGCTGAGTTTGGGCTAAGTCCAAATAAAGTGCATCACCCATGAGCAGTGGAACAGCAACCAGACTGCAGATTAGCGTTAAACAGTGCTGTACTCCCAAAAGTAGAGTCAATAAGATTGGAACGTCATCGTTAATTCCGAAATATGGTTGTTCATAGTCTCGGAATTTCTTGTTCAGGGGCCAAATATCTGGTGTAAAGAGGTATACATAATCGTAATCTCCAAACCAGCCGTGTCTGGTTGTCAACTTAGTGTAGACAGAATTGACCGTATTTTGCGCTTTCTCGCGATAAGTATACACGTTTCCTTCCACCTCCTCTTCGAATTGTTCGACAGGTGAGTGTTTCATCTCCGATGACATGGACATACTGATACCAGAGATAGCAACGCAACTTGAATCAAAATCCCATGATGTTCGTCTGAAAACCGCGAATTCCGGACCGTTTATATGCGATATGCAATCTCGAAAACAATAGATAAGAGTTTAAATTCCCCGAGTCGGGCCGCTCCAGAAAAATTTTGCTCTCGAGATAAGGAGTCGGGCCGCCAAAAATCCGAGTGATTATATAAGTATCTCCGGTTTGAACTTCGGCAATTACAAAGAAGAATTAGTCAAGTGTTAGGAACGCAATGACCTCCCCAGCCTTGAAAGAAGTTCCCTTTACGGTATATTATGGTACGCTGGTTCATACGCCTACGTTAGGAGAACTGGAGGTGATTGTAAATGCAAGAGTCGGTGTTGATGAGACCGGTACCATAGTGTACGTGCACAAGCACGCGTTGCACGGAAGTGTTGAAGAAGAGTCGCCTAAAAACGCAAAAATCGTTAGACTGAATGGATTCACCGAATTTTTTCTTCCAGGCTTTATTGACACTCATATTCATGCACCACAGTATCCAAACTGTGGAGTCTTTGGAAATTCAACACTATTTTCATGGCTTACCAAGTACACATACCCTGTGGAGATGGCTTTGGTGGATCCTATGAAAGCTCAGCAGGTATACGAAAAGGTGGTTAAGAGGACTTTGGCACATGGTACAACGTGCTGTGCATACTATGCTACGATACACGTGGAGCCTACCAACATTTTGGCAGATTCCGCATACGGTAACGGACAGAGAGCCTTTATTGGAAGAAGTTGTATGGACTGTGGAAAGCCAATTTACAACGACGAAGATGGAGAGGGATCAACTTTGGCAGTCATTAACCATATCAGAGAAAAAGATCCTGAATATGCTCTGATAAAGCCAATTTTAGCTCCTCGTAATGCAAACAAGTGCTCTGAGGGATTTATGAAGTGGTTAGCTGCTAAAAGCAAGGAGCTGGGTCTTCCTATTGAAACTCATCTCAGCGAGACTGAAGAGGAGGTGGAACAGATCATGCAAATGTTTCCACATTGCAAAACATACGCAGAGATCTATGACTATCACAATCTGTTGACAGAGAAGACAATCCTGGGCCACTGTGTGTTTTTATCTGAAGAGGAACTTGCGCTGATAAACGAGCGCAAGTGTGGTATCTCACACTGTCCCACATCGAATAGTTGTCTGACTTCAGGTGAAGCTCGTTTGCGTTGGATGTTGGACAACAACACGAAAGTTGGACTCGGCACCGATGTATCTGGAGGCTTTTCTCCATCGATGCTCACCACTGCAAGACATGCAGTGTTGGTTTCGAGGCACGTAGCTATGAAGACCAAAAAGGACCATGACAAGTTGTCCGTGAACGAGGCTCTTTATCTTGCGACCCTTGGAGGAGCAAATGTGATTGGTATGGGAGACTCTCTTGGCACTTTTGCCGTCGGCAAGAAATGGGAATGTCAGCAAATCAACATTGAGTCTTTGGATCTCTTTGACTTTTTGAATCCATCGTTGGAGGGTTTACAAGCTCAAAATTTAGATGACCTTTCGAAGTTTCAAGATCTTATCGACAAATGGGTGTTCAACGGTGACGACAGAAACGTGAGAAGGGTTTATGTAAACGGCCGTTGCGTTGTTGATAAATCATCTTTAACTTGACATAATGTTTTTTAAAAAGTTTTTTTGATACTCGCATTTTTTTGTTTGATGGACCGTTTTAAGCATAATCCAAAGCTTTTCGTTGATAAAATTTTTTAAGCATAATCCATTAATTAATACGATGATAAAGTCACTCACTATTTTGCAACTCCTGAAGACGCTCAAAATTTCTTCTCATGGCATCTTCAATGAATTGTCTCCCCGTAGTAGGTGGGTATTTCTTTTGTGGACCCTGGATCACCACATCGGTATTGGCTTGGTTAAAGAAAGCAACAGTATATCTGTCTTTCTGATTTTCGCCAACGTTTGGAAGTCTAACACGGTGAAAGTTGGACTTTAACATATCGTCAGACCAGGACATCAGCATGTCTCCAATATTGATAACAATATCGCCCGTTCTCGAAGGGACTGCCGTCCACGCGTCATTATACCCAAAATCCGTGTGAGCATCTCTTCCGGGACAAATCTCAAGCCCGTGGTCGCCGGTCCTTTGAAAAAGGAGAGTCAAGGAGTCAAAATCTGTGTGGGGACCTGCCCTCCAATAGTTTCCTTCAAACGCTTTTCCAGTACAGTCAAAGTAATGGAGCAAACGCAAAGTGGTCTGTGCAGTTGGCTGTTCAATGTCGTGGGCCTTTGAAAAAAAGTCCTCTGGGTAGCCCAATGCCTCGGCAAACAAGCCCATCACAAAGCAACTCAGTTTTTGGCACTTGAGCATGAATTCTCTGGTTTTCTCTCTCCATTCCTCACCGACATCTTCCTCTGCAGGCCAATTCTCATTGAACCGGTGGTATTGCAATTGGATAGACTCCTTCTGATCAGCAGTGCCAGTAGATGGTCTGATTTGAGTAGCAGACTCATATCCAGTGTTCAGCAGTTTTTGGTGTGGAGTCTTCATCTTCAGGTCCATAGGATAGTCAAAAAAAACTTTTGAGAGTTCAAAAATCTCTTCTATATCCTTCTTTGAAGGGAATTCCTGCTCGCAGAGAGTGAAGAACCCAGATCGAATTGCGGCAGCATATAATTGCTCTTTAATCTCTTCCCTGCGATTCTCACAATCGTTTAGACTGATACGTGGAATGACTCTCTCAACATATATACGCTCTTGCGTTTGCGGATCATCAACAGTCATCTTGATTTCAGCCTAATATCAGGTTAAACAACTGAGAGATGGCATTTCGATCGCCATGTATATATATATCCTTCAGAAATCTTGCTGCAATGCTCAATCATGCAGTACCGACTCGGCCCGATGTGCGTCGAATAATTTTTTGATTTATCTCTGCCCGAATAATTGGCTCATCGGCGGAGTTGAAGCGGTCCGACCTCTGCGCTCGTATCTTTTCCTCTTTCTAACGAGCACTTATCTAGTCAGTTATCCTGAGAAGATGGCCCCAATACGTGCTAAAACTGCTTGTCAAAAATGCCGAGCGCTCAAACACAAGTGTGATTTCAAATTTCCGAAATGCACCAGATGCGATAGGGCGGGCACGCAGTGTTTAGTTCAGGACCGATCCTCCAGAGAGTACAAGCCGCGCGAAGATTTCCCAGAGGATCTGGAGGTGGAAGCGTTGCCTTCGCTAAACAGTATTGAGCAACGTTTGTTAGTTTTAGAAGGGAAAGTTAAAACTTATGAAAGGATCTTTGAAAACTTAGGAATTGACTTACGAAGAGATGCGGCTCTGGGCATGAGTCAGATTAGTATTCTGTCGCTGATACCTTTTGGACGCTCTGGCAG